>NW_025334056.1:161691-207432 GCF_014858855.1 Bufo gargarizans | reverse complement strand
GAGAACATTGAAATGTGGGTCTTTTTCGCCTTGGGGCTTAAGCAGGATACCATCACCACCTGAGAGGCCACTCAACAAAATCCCATCCATCCACAAGCAGCCACAATGGATCGGACCCAATTACAACGTGAAAGCAGAGTGCTCCAGGAACTATGGACTGTGCTACAAACTGGTAAGAGCCTTACACCCATCAGAGAGAAACTGTCCACCCTGAGGTCCTCAAACTGCTGAGAGAAATGGACGACCCTGAGGTCCTCAAACTGTTGAGAAACACCTCTTATAAGAAGGGTCAGCTCAAACGTTGCATTATTGATCCTCTCAGACATGACCATATTAAACAGATTGTAGTCCCCAGACAGGATGCCCATCTGATCCTGGATGCATACTGTGACGCTTCATGATCTCAGCAATACGAAAATATCGCTAATGCGTCCGGTTTTAAAACCACAAAAAAAAAATCACAAGAGCCTTCTCCTGCACACAAAGAGCTAACAAATATATATTTTTCAACCCAGAAGTAATTCACCTTGCTAGCACAGCTCACAGATCAGAGTCAATTAGCACCTCCGTGCCAAAAGAATCCTCCTGGACAGAGGAGCACCCCCTGCCAGGTTATACATCCATCACTCTGATATCATCATGACAAAACCTCATAAAACGTGCATCTTCCCAATCTGTGTGGCTCCTGCATCGCAGGAGATCTCACACCTTTAGCCTGGGCAGCGAACTTCAGAAGAAAAGGACATATCCTTATCACACAGCTGGTTGGTACAAGAAGGAAGATGACCTGAAAGTCACCTTCAATCCATGGACTTCATATTTTTCCCATATTTTCCTCAATATGAAAGGAACCATCTCTTCAGAGGTTGTTCGGGTTATTCTAACACACCTTCCTGGAAATCCGCAAACAAATCGGAAATTCCCTCTCTGAGATATGACGGTTCTCAGGCACACTGTATTGTCTTCTAGTCATATTTGATATCAGATGATGCACAAAACTGTCCTGATTATAAATATGAACTTTATTTCCTAATTTGACCTACGGGTATGGAGAAACTGGCAAAGCAATGATGCTGCCAGATTTTCTCCCTCTCAGGTCAAGGACTGCCCCTCTTCCAATTACACAAGGCTGGACTTGTGCGTGTCGCAGCCACTCCCAGCTCCGGAGTGGGTAAAACAGAGTGACCCACGCAGATCCTGGTCCTTCATCTACCATCTGACGTCGACTAACATCACGGCCGCCCGCTGGACACGGACACCCCACCATCTTGGATTATTCCTTCAAAGACCATTTTTTACTGGACTTTACCATGGTAATTCTGAACTTACAGACATTCTATTCCCTTTCATCTCTTACTTACTTATTTCTATCCAACCAATATGTTCGACCGGCTTTATCTGTCAGTTTTAATGTATATATTTTTTTGTATAGTTTTTAGAATAAAACTAACTATTTAATCGTTCCAGTTTTGCCCTTGTTACTTGATTATCTGGTCTATGCTAAGAGCTCTGTCCTCAGAAGACATCCTACCGCATTGTCTTATTTTTATAAATTGTTAATTAGTTAGCTAGGTTGCAAATAACCGTTTCATACCTTTAGGATTAGCTAGCCGGGGTCTCTTCGACCCAATTAAATACGAAGAGTGGTGGCAGCAAATTAATTTGATTTCCAGCGCAAAATCAATCATTTTATTTTACCGATTGTACATACAATCGCGATTGTATCATGTATGGGCACACCAACTTCTTAAATGTCTACTGTGCTCACAGTGGATTCTCCTCCAGAAGTCTCTAGTGGACGAGATCTGTATGGCAACTGTGGCATAGTATGATGGGATTGGCGGGTGGTTGTCACACATACCACAATCAATCAGGACATTTTGGGTGCCATAAAAGAGTCAAAGATTTTTTTGGGTTGTAATGTAAGATTACATAGAAATATGGTGTCGCGAGTGTACTATTTGTGCCATCAAGAGGGATGACCAGCCCAGACAAAAAGCACCACTGCACCCAATGCAGTCATAGGCCATTCAAGTTCAATGCCTTGGACCAAGTTAAATTAAGACCCAGCCGAGATGCGTATGTCTACACTCTAAGAATCAGTGACCATTATAGCCAGTATGCCATAGTGATACCAGTAAGAGACTCATCAGCACAAACCACTGTAGATATGTTTGAGAAGAGGTTTATTGAGGTCCACAGACCACCAGAAAAAATTCTGACAGACCAGGCCTCAGCCTTTGAGTCACAATTATTTCAGGAAATGTGCACATTGTACAATATTAAAAAAATATGTAGACTGCCCACAATGCAATGGTTTATGTGAAACAATGAACCAAAACATAATAAATCTATTGCGTAAATTGCCAGAGTGTGTGAAAGCAAAACTGCCAACATTGGTCTCTCAACTGACTTTGCTATATAACCGTACACCCAATAAAACAACCCAGGAGGCTCCACAAAAACCAATGGACGCCAAAGCGGAGGCTAAACCACTATGTGTAGGAGATCACGTATGGTTACGAACACAACACAGGTCAAACAAACTGGAAAATAATTGGGAATCTGTGCCCCAAGATATCAAAGCAATACCGAGTCCTGAAACATATCAAATAAACAGGGTGATGAGAACCTAAAAATTGTTCACCGCACTCCACAGAAGCTATGTTTATCCAAGGAACTTGAGGAAGAAACCCGTACTTCTCAGGAAAATCTACCAATTGAAAATGTATTACTGTAAAATAAGTTAAAACCAGCGACCCCCTTTAACAGTTTTTCTCTTCTAGAATGGTGGACGGTACCAAAACTGTCGTTACCCGTGTCTACTGTTCCTGAACCTTGTGGTTCCATTGCTGAGGTCACCAATAATGCTCTTTATGATCCTGTGATCGACACACAGCCTAGGAAATCCGAAAGAGCCACCAAAGATATCAAACCAGCCAGATCTCCAGAATACCTGTTCCAACCACATATCTGTTGTGTAATTGTGATTTATGGGTCAGAACTGTTGGAGATACAACAACCTACAGCTTAGGCTACTTTCACACTGGCGTTTTGAATTCAGTTTGTGAAATCTGTTTCAGGGATCTCACAAATGGTTCAAAACGGATCAGGTCAGCCCCAATGCATTTTGAATGGATAAGGATTCACTCAGAATGCATCTGCTTGGCTCCATTGCGCCTCTATTCCGCTCTGGATGCGGACACCAAAATGCTGCTTGCAGCGTTTTAGTGTCAGCCTGGCGATGCGGATCCAAACGGATCCGTCCTGACTTACAATGCAAGTCAATGCGGGCAGATCCGTTTTCACTGACACAATATGGTGCAATTGAAAACGGATCCGTTCTTCATTGACTTTCAATGTCAGTCAAGACGGATCCGTTTTGACTTAGACTTTTTTTTACATAATAATGCAAACGGATCAGTTCTGAACGGATACAAGACGGATCCGTACCGAACGCAGGTGTGAAAGTAGCCTAAGGGCCCTTTCACACTTGCGTTGTCCGGATCCGGCGTGTACTCCACTTGCCGGAATTACACGCCGGATCCGGAAAAACGCAAGTGTACTGAAAGCATTTGAAGACGGAGCCGTCTTCAAAATGCGTTCAGTGTTACTATGGCACCCAGGACGCTATTAAAGTCCTGGTTGCCATAGTAGGAGCGGGGAGCGGTATACTTACAGTCCGCGCGGCTCCCGGGGCGCTTCAGAATGACGTCAGAGCGCCCCGTGCGCATGGATGACGTGTTCCATGTGATCACGTGATCCATGCGCTTGGGGCGCCCTGACGTCACTCTGGAGCGCCCCAGGAGACGCACGGACGGTAAGTATGCTGCTCCCCCGCTCCCCACTACACTTTACCATGGCTGCCAGGACTTTAGCGTCCCGGCAGCCATGGTAACCACTCTAAAAAAGCTAAACGTCGGATCCGGCAATGCGCCGAAACAACGTTTAGTTTAAGGCTGGATCCGGATCAATGCCTTTCAATGGGCATTAATTCCGGATCCGGCCTTGCGGCAAGTCTTCAGGATTTTTGGCCGGAGCAAAAAGCGCAGCATGCTGCGGTATTTTCTCCGGCCAAAAAACGTTCCGTTCCGGAACTGAAGACATCCTGATGCATCCTGAACAGATTTCTCTCCATTCAGAATGCATTAGGATAAAACTGATCAGGATTCTTCCGGCATAGAGCCCCGACGACGGAACTCTATGCGGGTTCCGGACAACGCAAGTGTGAAAGGGCGCTTAGTCTATTGCTGGATTGCCTGCAGTTCATAGTTATGACACTAGATGTCACTGTTACTAATGCTCACATGTAGTCTCTCTATGCATTTCTACGATGTGTTGCATTTCCTGTACATTGAGGTTAACTCACTGATTTCTTTTTCCATGTAGGGTGTCCTTCTGTTAGTGCACGCATGTTCCAATAAACCCAGTTCATGTTACTCCACAATGTCTGATCTGAACTGACTCTGCTGCACCTGCAATCCTACTCTGCAATAAGAACTACATTCATATGAATATATGTGATGATGTACGCTACAGCTATACCTACGCTTCTGAGGTTCGTCTATGATGCTGCCCATTTTTGCTGATGATGCTTAAGATCTGTGTATCCTATGAAAAAATTCTTTTTGTCTTGCTGTAAGCTATGTAAACGGCCATGTACTGGTCACATTCAGTGAGGAAGTTATTACATTGCAATCTATGATAAAGGCGTCAAGGTCAGCCCTATAGAGAGTGAAGTGAAAAAGGGTCAAAATGTTGCTTGACATAATGAATACTTTTAGAAGGGGCTTATTATTATGTACACTGTGTATATTGGACATGATGACTATCTTGGCGGTACTGTATGCCAGTCCAGTAAATGTCCTTTTGAGTCTTTTTGCTGCCGGTGCAGTTGCCGCCCAGAGGGCCAATGAGCTGAGCCCTACATCCTAGATCTGTGACCTGACCACAGTATCCGCTATACTGTTCTTCCCCTGTGGTGACGACCTTGCTAATGACGGAGAACTTTCCGCTTGACGTCTACAGCCTTGATCAGCCACATGCAACATGTCCACATGCATTCCGCATGTCCCATAGAACCAGCTACCAGGATGCATCATCAGTTGTCAGGCAGATTACAGCATTAGCAGCCCACAAATCAGAAGAGGAACGAAACAAGCCGTGATGTTGACTACTGAGCCCAGGCTGAATCCAGCTGATAACGTTTAAGCGGGCACGTTCCGACCGGGCTTGTCCTTCTACTGTGTTATGGATTTGTAATCTAATATTTTCTTTACTTCTTTCTTAAACTCCACGGTTCACTCCTGTATTTTCTGCATAAAGATGCCCCTTAAATATGCTTGGGACAAACAACCTGTAATTGTGCTCTTCCCGTATTCCTGGACCAAAAATCCTGAATAGTGTCCTCCCCAAAGTCCTTTTCATTGATCAGCGTCAGCCCGTGAGGATTTAACCGAAACAATCGACTTTTCTTTCCATTATTTTGGCTATGTAAGTATATAATATAGGAGAATGATCAGAGATACCATCTACCTCAATCTTCCTCATTGGCCAGCGCTAAATCAATTCCGGATTTTGTGTTCTCTGAGCCAATAAAACATGAAAATACCCTTTACTCCACATGCAAACACCTCCAAAAATCCATTATTCCGACTTCTTGTGATATTATAAATAATGGCGTAGTACCTATTTTAGGGCTCACACTCTTCTTCCCTGAACTTGATCTAATCCCCCTTTCATGACACCACTAAAGTCTCCTATACATAAGGTTGGACATCATTGTCTATAGACACTTACTCCATGAGAATATGATGAGCAACACAAATGAAATTCGCATTTGGCCCATTTCTCACCCATTATAGTTCCGTTATCTTTAATCAGATGGGTCTCTAACAAACATATGACTGTGGGTAAGAGCCTATTCACCTGATCACTAACCATTACCCTTTTTAGTCTATCCTCCAACCCACTCACATTCCATACAAAAATCCTATTTTGGGTCTTCTTTTCCACCCCAAAAAAATAATAAAAAAATAAGACTGCTGTCCCCCTGTCCCCTCTCCTTAATCTAAATGCAATTCATGCATCATAGATGTCTTCCACTCTGCTAACCCCCGGAAAAATCCCCTCCAGCTCCGGATCCCACACACATACCCAGCATTATTATCATATTACAGTCCTTTTAAATCCAACCATTTTTTGGCTTCTTCTGTTTTAGAGAAAAGGAATGTTTGCTCCTTATAGTCCACACGCAATTTTGCTGGAAATATCATGGCGTATCCAACATTCACTATTTTTAACCTTCTTTTAATTTCACAAAACTCCTTTCGTTTAAGTTGAACCTACTTTGAGAAGTCTGGATATATTTCAATTTTCTGACCATTATATGATATATCCTTTAAGATTCTATTACGTCTCCTGAGCATAATACCTTGAGGATAATAGCTCTGCTTCCTGGCGGATTTTTTTGTGCACATGCTATTCCATATAAATCCACTCTGTCACCTTCTTCAGATCCTAAACCTCTTAGATTGCAGCGACGGATCCATTATCTAATATTTAACAATATACCATTTACAGATTGCATTTGTGACACCCTTTGATTAACCCCTTGAAGCCCTCCGCCGTACATGTACGGCAGAAGTCCAGTCTTTAAAGGATAACTGTCACACTTAGACCCTAATTTCAATTTTCCTATATGTAGTTACTAATAACAGGATATTCCAGAATCCGTTACTATTAGACTGACCCCATATTTAATAAGATTCAGCCCTTAGCAACCAGTCTGCATAAAACTGCAATCTCACTATTCAGTTAAGATGGCCGCCACTGCCCTCCCCCTGAGGCTAATCCCGCCTGCCCTCACTAGCCAGTAACAAAAGCCCCCCAAAAGTGTCAGTAACCAGAGCCCTCCCCCCTAAAGGGTTAATCTCCTGCAGCACAAAGGGGTCCTCTTACCACATGTTGCTCTCATGTATACACTGAGCAGACGGCAGATCTCCCTTCCCTGCTCTGCGCTGCTCCAACTCTGCATCCTCCAGCTCTGCTGAGTGAGGGAGCGTCTGCCAAGCGCAGGGACAGGGAGAAGTGCACACAGCCCAGGCACTGTTATCAGCTGCTGGGGAGGACCTGGCTCTAATCATTTACTTACAGTCCCTGGCTGTCAGTAATGTGACCTTGCAGGCTGCGTGCTTCTGCGTCCTCCAACAGAGAGGACGGACCTGCCTAGCAACACAGAGGACGGACCTGCCTAGCAACACAGAGGACGGACCTGCCTAGCAACACAGAGGACGGACCTGCATAGCAACACAGAGGACGGACCTGCATAGCAACACAGAGGACGGACCTGCCTAGCAACACAGAGGACGGACCTGCCTAGCAACACAGAGGACGGACCTGCCTAGCAACCTGATTTTAAGCACAGGTAAAAATAGGCAGTAGAGGGAACAAAACTGTGGAATTAAGGGGTAATTGAATACAGTGAAAAGTTGAAATAGAGCCACCAAGGAGATATTAATCACCACAATCCAATACTCCCAAAAAAAAAAAGATGAAGAAAAAGATGTTATACTTTAAACATGGTGACCGCTCGCACATGCAGCGGGCGCCATATCCTCAGGGTTTCTGCCATTTTAAATAGCACATGTATGTGATCAGCCATAAGGCTTTACACCAAAATCTTGCGTACAAATGTCTGCAAATAACCCCCAATATGCTCATGTGAAATTAGCCTAATGGTTGTAGCAGTGAGGAGATAATGGGTCACTGCCCTGCTGGTGTAGGATAAAGAAGGGTTAATGGACAGCTTTTTGGTGCTCTCAGGAAGTGAAGTAGTGCAGGGTTAGGGTTAGGGTTAGAGGTAGATCCAGTGTCGGACTGGGGTACCTAGGGACCACCAGTAAAATTTATTTTGGGGGCCCACCGTACGGATACATTCAAATATAATAAATAATCTAACAAGTTTTTTATATGAACATAAGCTGGTTGAGGTGCTGTACATTGAATATATATATGTAGTGTACTAAATCTAATGTGTTATGTGCCACTTGTGCAGGGGGTGGGAGACTAGGGGCCCACCTTGCTCAGGGGCCCACCGGGGGATTCCCCTGTGGGCCAGTCCGAGCCTGGGTAGATCTATGGGTCTACAACAGTGGGCAGGATAATTGCCAAATTTCAGACTGTCTGAGGCAGAAGAGAGGTTAACAGGCAGAGCCTTGTAAGTCTTGGGAAGGGAAGAGGTTAAGGGGCAGAAAACAGTAAAAGGGTTAATAAAGAGATACTTGGTGGTATAGGGCAGTAAGTATATTAACCTTTTCAGAACCGGGCAATTTTCCATCCTTGCATTTTAATTTTTTCTCCCCGTCTTCCAGAAGAGTTAATTTTTTTCTTATTTTTCCATTCACTTAACAAGTTCACATGACAAATTGCACTTTCTAATGGCTCCATTTAATATTGCATACCATGTAGTGGGAAGCTGTAAACTATTCCAAATGGGGTGGAATTAGAAAAATAAATAAATTCTGCCAAAGTTTAATAGGTTTTGTTTTTACAGTGTTCCCTATAAGATGAAACTGACCTGTTCCCTTCATTCTCCGGGTCAGTAAAGTTACAGAGATACCACATTTACCGGTATGTAGTTTTATGGGTTTTGTTTTTACAGCGTTGCCTATGAGATAAAACTGACCTGTTCCCTTCATTCTCCAGGTCAGTACGATTACAGTGATACCACATTTATATAGTTTTATGGGTTTTGTGTTTACAGCGTTCCCTATAAGATAAAACTGACCTGTTCTCTTCATTCTCCGGTCAGTATGATTACAGAGATACCACATTTATATAGTTTATGGGTTTTCTTTTTACAGCGTTCCCTATGAGATAAAACTAACCTGTTCTCTTCATTCTCCAGGTCAGTACGATTACAGTGATACCACATTTATATAGTTTTATGGGTTTTGTTTTTACAGCGTTCCCTATGAGATAAAACTGACCTGTTCCCTTCATTCTCCGGTCAGTACGATTACAGTGATACCACATTTATATAGTTTTATGGGTTTTGTTTTTACAGCGTTCCCTATGAGATAAAACTAACCTGTTCCCTTCATTCTCCGGGTCAGTACGATTACAGAGATACCACATTTATATAGTTTATGGGTTTTGTTTTTACAGCGTTCCCTATGAGATAAAACTGACCTGTTCCCTTCATTCTCCGGGTCAGTACGATTACAGCGATACCACATTTATATAGTTTATGGGTTTTGTTTTTACAGCGTTCCCTATGAGATAAAACTGTCCTGCTCCCTTCATTCTCCGGTCAGTACGATTACAGAGATACCACATTTATATAGTGTTATGGGTTTTGTATTTACGGCGTTCCCTATGAGATAAAACTGACCTGTTCCCTTCATTCTCCGGGTCAGTACGATTACAGAGATACCACATTTATATAGTTTATGGGTTTTGTTTTTACAGCGTTCCCTATGAGATAAAACTGACCTGTTCCCTTCATTCTCCGGTCAGTACGATTACAGCGATACCACATTTATATAGTTTTATGGGTTTTGTTTTTACAGCGTTCCCTATAAGATGAAACTGACCTGTTCCCTTCATTCTCCAGGTCAGTACGATTACAGTGATACCACATTTATATAGTTTTATGGGTTTTGTTTTTACAGCATTCCCTATGAGATAAAACTGACCTGTTCTCTTCATTCTCCGGGTCAGTACGATTACAGTGATACCACATTTATATAGATTTATGGGTTTTGTATTTACAGCGTTCCCTATGAGATAAAACTGTCCTGTTTCCTTCATTCTCCGGGTCAGTACGATTACAGTGATACCACATTTATATAGTTTATGGGTTTTGTGTTTACAGTGTTCCCTATGAGATAAAACTGACCTGTTCCCTTCATTCTCCGGGTCAGTACGGGTACAGTGATACCACATTTATATAGTTTTATGGGTGTTGTGTTTACAGCGTTCCCCATGAGATAAATCTGACGTCTTCTCTTCATTCTCCGGTCAGTACGATTACAAGCAGTGGCGTAGGGATCGCCATAGCAGCCATAGCAATGGCTATGGGGCCCTACGCCACTGGGGGCCCGCCGCCGACTGAGGATTAAAAAATAATAATATAAAACCATGTGGCGAGTGGGCCGGGCCCGGGCGTGGCGCTGTGATAGGGGGCGGTCGGACTCGGTGCCGGAGGCAGAGAGGCACTCTGGGCTGTGGTTCGCTGGAAGTGTAGGAGGTGGAAGCGGCATGTACAAGGAAGCTGGAGTGTGGGTGGCTGGCTGGCTTGGCGGCGCGCACAGTACGGTACGGCTTCACCAAGTCGGTCGGTTCACGTGGCTGAGGTGAGGGCTGGCTGGGGAGTGGGACTGAGTCTGCCCCTGTTGCGATGTATGTCCAACCGAAGCAGCAGGCAGCAGCGTCAGTCAGTGAGTGGAGTCAGACGTGGAGTACTGTAACTGGAGACTAGAGCGGACAAGTATTACAGACCCCTGAGATAGGATTAGGTGGCTGTGTCCACTAACCATTACCAGAAATGCAGCTGCGCCTGCCAGGCTTGAGCAGGTATATGTGTGAATATGGAAGATGCTGAGAGTGAGGTACAGCCGGATCTCAGCATCTTCCCTAATCCATATTCACACATATACCTGCTCAAGCCTAGCAGGCGCAGCTGCATTTCTGGTAATGGTTAGTGGACACAGCCACCTAATCCTATCTGAGGGGTCTGTAACACAGGAAGGAGAAAGTACACATCGTGGCGGGTGTATGTGTATGAGACAGAAGGTAGGGATATGTATCTTGTGTAGTTTGGGTATTAGGGAGAGTAAGGGGTATATATCTAGTGCTGATATAGAGCCGCTCTTCGCCTACACGTGTATCAGCACTAGATATATACCCCTTACTGTCCCTAATACCCAAACTACACAAGATACATATCCCTACCTTCTGTCTCATACACATACACCCCCCACGATGTGTACTTTCTCCTTCCTGTGTTACAGACCCCTGTACAATTTACCAATCTTCTTTAATACACAGACATTTAGGCTGCGTTCACACCTGAGCATTTTACAGCGCGTTCCTACGCGCTGTAAAACGCTCAACAGGCAAAAACCAATGATTCCCTATGGGAATGGTTCTCACCTGAGCGTTTTACAGTACGTACGAACGCGCTGTAAAACGCCCTACGCCCCAAGAAGTACAGGAGCTTCTTTGGGGCGTATTGTCGCACGTTCCCGCACATAGACTTAGCGGTAACGCGCGACAATGGGCATTTGCTTGTTTCCTCGCGCGTATGTAAACGCACGATAAAAACGCCTGAAAAAAGTGCATACAGAGTACGCTAAGGTGTGAACCCACACTTAGATTCATACATTTCCTACACTGGCACAAATGCGTTGCCAGTGACCAACTGTCTGTGCTCAGTCCTAGGCGTAACTGTCGCAAGTGCATGAGGAGCTGCGGATGTGGCGGCGAGGATTGAGAGGTATGTGGGAGATTCGGGACGGGGGGGGCCCATAAATTTTTTTTGCTATGGGGCCCAGTAATTTCTAGCTACGCCACTGATTACAAGGATAACATTTTGAATCTGGGAGGCACTCAAAATAGATGGGGTTGTGTATATTAATTACAATATATCTGATACTTTATGATAATTTATTATATTCACAATTCAGACTCCTAAAAAAATGAGGATAGAAATATATTATAAAAATATATTAAATTGCTATTTATTTATTATAACTCCATAAAAAAATATTAAGCATAAAGAAAGTATATAAAATAAAATTGAAGTCTCAGTCTATGGGGATGTAGGATAATTCCTGTAGATGATTCGCTGTAAATCCCATTGGTGTCCAGTAGGGGGAGCAGTGGCATCAAAATTCAAAGCTGTTCAAATTCATGAATGAGAAGCCTGATGGGAAGCGATCAAGTATCGCAAAGAATATCCCCTCTGACAGGTCGGCAGCTAAGTGTATCAAAGAGATGCCTTCAGGCTTAAGAAATCTTTTTCCGGTCAGCTTGAATGATGTATTAGCTGTGTGCAATCGTCTGCAGACTAGTAGGATTGTGAAACTATAGCGCTATCCTCAAAAGGATAAACAATGGAAGGCTCAACACCTAGACGGGTAGATAGCGGTGGGTGCACTGTTCACCGGGTCACCTACCCAGTAAAAGTGAGTAATAAAGAAAAAGGAAATGAACGGGCACAACCACCTTCTGGGGTATAAACCAACAGTTTAATTCAGTAATAAGATCGATAATAAAATCAGTAGTAAAATCAATATTGTAAGTGTGAAGTGGAAACAGTAATGTAGCAGCCCGGATTTGATGTTGTGTGAAGGATTACAGATTGTACAGAAACCGCACAACACCCAACATAAAGTCCAAAACATCATTTCAAAACATTGGCCCTTTTTTACAAAAGGATAAAGTTATAGGACCTATAATGTCAGAAAGACCGAAAATAGTGTATAAAAATAGCACCTACAGTAAAAAGGTCAAACCAACTGAGAGATGAACACTGGGTATGTTTTCAGTTTTTTTTCAATGTAACTCTTGCCCTAATTGCAAAATAACAAGTTTCCCTAAGAAAACTGTCAAAGTTACCTCAAACAGTAATGGTTATTCACATGAAATAAGAACCTTTTTAACATGTAACCGCAAGAGTGTCATCTATTTGTTGACCTGCCCCTGCAAGAAACAATATGTTGGCCGCACTAAGAGACTTTTGAAAAAACGGATCTCTGAACATGTGGCCAACACACGCAGAGGCTATGAGAACCACTCAAAACACTTTAAACTGTGCCATAATAAAGACCCTACTGGCCTGATTTATACAGCACTAACCAAAGTAGAACCAGACTGGAGGGGTGGTGACCTGATAAAAAAGATGTCTAAGTCTAAGTTTATATTTGACTTTGGTTCATTGGTCCCCAATGGGTTAAATGCGGTTTGGGAATTATTTGGGTTCCTGTGAATAAAATGATTCTTGACATAATGGGGGACATATATTTTTGTCCCCTCTTATGTCAATGGAAGGGAGCCTATTGTTTTTAACTCCTGTGGCTTAATGATACGCTATATATTGGCTTTATATTGCATTTTTTACATATTTTAACATGTTTTTATAATTATTGTACATTGACTGTGTTCTATGATACATTTAAGCAGCTTTGGTGCAAAAAACGAATTTTTTTTTAAAAAAATGCACAGAAACCGCACCTTAGGAAATCCGGGTTTTGCACATCTCTCTGGGATAATGGGATTCCAGTCCGGACTTTAACACCTACACCGATTAGGATATAAAAGGAGAAGGGGAAACACTGCAAGGTTACCACTGAGGAAGGGGTCATTTCTATATCCCCGAAACATGTATGGGTTATACCTTGCACTGGCATGCTGGTAAAGAAGTTTTCCAGATTTTTTTAAATAAAGACGGTGTAACGGTCGCGTACACACACACAGGGGGGAGGGAAGTGACCACTGCGCTCCACCCTTACCCCTGCCTACTTGCCTCGCGAGTCCTAATGACAGGGGACAACTGGACGGCAATCCCTAGCTTGAACTAAGTGCAAGGATGACAGACAGACAAACAACAGAACGTGAACGGACCGAGTCAATACCAGGAAAGCTACAAAGTACCAGGGGCGTAGCGTGGGGGGGCCAGGGGGGCCGTTGCCCCGGGCGCCAAACTGCAGGGGGGGCGCTCCGGCGCCGGCTGAAAGATTTTATAATGTACGGTTTTTTTTCAGGTTGCGCCGTTGTGGCATGCGGCGCAACGGCCAGCCAGAGAGGCAGAGAGCTCAGCTGTTTAGTGCGCGCCCGCCCGGCCCTGCCGCCCTGATGCAGATGATTCATGATTTGTGCGGTCGCGGCGGGCGCACTACTGGTTAACTTACTCTGAACAGTTCACTAGCTAGAGTCATTAACATACATACATCATGATTGGCGGCTGGCGCCGCCTCCTTCTCCTAGTGCTAGTGGGTCATTAGGCTGGCCGCTGGCCTGGCTCCCTCCGGCTCCGCCCACTTTCCAGGCGGGAAACACAGTGCGGAGCGCGGGAGCCAGAGCCAGCAGAAGCCACTGCCAGTTGCCCAGTAGAAGATCGCCAGAAGCAGGAGGCGGCGGCGGCGGCGGAAGACTGAGTCCTGTCAGACTCCAGTCCAGAGAGAACTGTTGAGTCAGACAGTCAGTCACTGACCAGTCAGCCTGAGTGAGCCCTGAGCCTAGAGTCCAGACTACAGAGCAGAGGTAAAGGGGGAGCCAGGCAGCTGCTGCCCCACGCCGCTGAGGCTGAGTAACTGTTAGTGTCACTGTCATGTCAGTGATTAAGTTGGGTGACCATGTCACCATTTACTGCCTATCTAAAGTACATTAAAAACACTTTATTTGATAATGTTAAAAATAATAAATCTCCACATGAATAGGCTGATAACTGGAATATTTCAGACTATTTATATGCTGGTTCCTAGTAACACCCTACCACAAAGACTCCTTTATATTTAGGAGTATATGGATAATGGAAAAAATCCTCTAGTGATCTTACAGGGATATTTTTGCACTACATATACAGGGCTGTAAACCCTTTGGTGAGTGCTGTATAGGGTCTCACACTTAGAGGATTAATCCCTAATAGGCTCAGTATGGAAGCGAGAGTCAGTCTGCATGTATTTCTGTACTGCAGTCTAATGCTCCTGATGAAATACCGACAATAGTCGGATAGGGAAACGCGTTGAGCATTAGACTGCAGTACAGAAATACATGCAGACTGACTCTCGCTTCCATACTGAGCCTATTAGGGATTAATCCTCTAAGTGTGAACATTGAAGTGTTGTTTCCCCAGGTTCCAGTCCGGGATTTAGGGCTCATGTCCAGGGATCCTATTTAATCCTGCTACTGGATCTTGGGTGTGTCTCACTCTGGAGAGTGTGCAGCAGAGGCCTGGTGAGGCTCTGTCAGTGTGGTCTCAGATAGGCAAGGCTGAGGAGCCACGAGGCTATGCAATAGCCTGGACTTTGGGGGACTCAGCCACACCCGGGAACAAGCATTGAAAGGTCAGAGTCGGGAGGACTGCTAGACCACAACCCCCTCCAGAGGTAGTGCATTTGTTACAGCCTGAGGGCTGGTGGATAGTGATGAGCGAACTTCTGTTTTAAGTTCGGCGTCTAAAGTTCGGCTTCCGGTTAGCGGAGAATCCCGATATGGATTCCGACTTCCGTTGTGGTCCGTGGTAGCGGAATCAATAATGGCCGATTATTGATTCCGTTACCACAACGGAAGTCGGAATCCATATCGGGAACCATATCGGGATTCTCCGCTAACCGGAAGCCGAACTTTAGACGCCGAACTTAAAACAGAAAAAAACATCACTGCTGGTGGACTGTGTGTCTGGGGTAAGCCGCACCTGGTTCCATGTGGGAACGCTATCGTATAGCCGAGTTAGGGATACGATGTTTATTATGTTTAGGTAGAGCCCAGACGGGCAGGCTTTTGTTTTATGCCATGTTGTGTATGAAGAGTGTAAAATAAATTGCACTGTTTGGACCTGAAACCCAGTAGTTATGAAGATCATTGTGAGAATGACCCCCGAATAAGAGGCGATCCCTTACAATTGGTGGAGGATGCGGGCAATAACAACAGCAGGTTGCTAGGGGCAACGACCCACAGAAAAGAGCAGGTGCTGCTGAATGTTGCCAAGGAATTGCTGTGTTGCTGTGCAGTGATTCAAAGTGCTGGAAGCCTGCTTGTTCACTGGAGCTGGAGCAGAGACTGCTGGTGTTAATCTGGACTTTTTTTTTCTGTGGTGCAAACAGTGCAGGATTTAAAGGGCCAGAAGCCCAGTACAAGAGACTGATCAGTGGAAATGGCTGCAAAATGGTATAGCCCGTGGGAGAAATCCTGCGATTTTGTGATCGGGGGAATCCCGCTGGGGGTCATTCTAGACTCCCGCCAGCAAGTGTCTCGGGTCCTGCCTGAAATTCTGAACTTTCTGGAGAGAGGGCTAGAGACAACAACTAAGGTGTCACTTACCTTTATGACAGACTATGGCCCTGTGCAATAGGAGCTCTTAAAATGTGAGACCCTGGAAGTGGAGTTTGTGCTTGGCAAAGACTTCACATTATTTTGGCAGCTGTGGAGGAAATGCTACAAATTGTGTACCTGGAGAATCCGATGAACAGCAGATATGTGCCGTTGCCAAGGGCAACCGTCGGGAAGACAAAGAGGTGGAGAGCGGTGCGGTTCTCAGGAGTGCATATCTTCCCTGCGACTGTGTCCGGAGTCCTAGAGAGGAAGTGCGGAGGTGCGGTAAAGCTGTTGCTAGGAGCAACCACAACCTTGATGAGTCCGTGGGAAAGGATGTCACTGCTTTACCAGACTGGTTGATTACAAAGGGTAAGACTGTTCCTGTTATTAACCATGTGGCAGAGCCAGTGACAGTGAGCCGGCGGCAGGGGATACGTGGCAGAGCCAGTGACAGTGAGCCGGCGGCAGGGGATACGTGGCAGAGCCAGTGACAGTCAGCCGGCGGCAGGGGATACGTGGCAGAGCCAGTGACAGTCAGCCGGCGGCAGGGGATACGTGGCAGAGCCAGTGACAGTGAGCCGGCGGCAGGGGATACGTGGCAGAGCCAGTGACAGTGAGCCGGCGGCAGGGGATACGTGGCAGAGCCAGTGACAGTCAGCCGGCGGCAGGGGATACGTGGCAGAGCCAGTGACAGTGAGCCGGCGGCAGGGTATACGTGGCAGAGCCAGTGACAGTCAGCCGGCGGCAGGGGATACGTGGCAGAGCCAGTGACAGTCAGCCGGCGGCAGGGGATACGTGGCAGAGCCAGTGACAGTCAGCCGGCGGCAGGGGATACGTGGCAGAGCCAGTGACAGTGAGCCGGCGGCAGGGGATATCTGCTGGGCCGGTGGGTGATAAGTCACACAGAGAGACAACTGTGTCTGAACAGGCGGATAAGCCGGCTGTGATCGCTCCCTCGCAGAAACCTGCAGGGGAGAAGGGTTCTGTGTTTCCTCAGTTGCCCATGACCAAAGCTAGTTTTGGGATGACAAGGATCCGGGATCCCATGCTAGCCCGGGTAAGAGGTAGCACAACATTGAAACCTGAGACTGGTAAAATAATAAAGGTGCTGGACAGTCGTGCGGATAAGGACTATCCACTGATTTTCACTGAGCGTGAGACTCCAATGAGAACAGAGACTGATGAACTTGATGTTACAGATACGCTCATGCATGAGGGGGTGTTGGGGGGTAATCTTCCCTTATGCTGGGAGTGGTGGAGTAATGGAGACACTTCTGCAGAGAGTGCAAAAACTCCTGCAGAACTTGTACTTGTACCTTTAAGTGAACGTGTAAGGGAAAGGACCATTGAAAACAGTGATGGTACCATGTTTGCCGAAATGCATAATGGAGATGTGAAGTCATGTGAAATATGTGCTAATAATGACGTGCCTTTTCCTTTGCAGGCTGTGATTGGGGAAAAAGCTCCTCCTGTTGGTAAACATGTGTCTGATATAAAAGTGTTGATAAACCGCTAGGAGACCCCATTGTAGACAATGTGGCGGGGCTACAGGGTGTACCACACATACCAGAGGTGGATGTGCAGTCTCCACAGGTTTCTATGATTAATAAAATGTCCCAGGTGGGGATTGACTCAGGGTTGCCCCTAGAGGCCAGGGTTAATAATGACACGAGCAGTATAAATGGCCTATGTGACGTGACAGTTAGTAACTCCGAGAGTGAGGCTACCATGTCAAGACCCAGCAAAACTAAAGTGGTTACTAGTAGCGAGTCTAGCGACCAGGTGACAGTTATATCTGACGAGACTTGAGTTCAGTCGAGTGAGAGCCTAGTGTCTGAAGCTCATATCCAGACAGTTGAAAATGTTTTTGCTCGCTCTGCACAGTCCCTAGATACACTAGAGATGGGGCTAGCGGTTCTCGCAGACCAACTGCAGGAATCTCCAGAGGAGTCACAGAAAGAGATGAATAAACTGAAGGAACTAGAGTCACTAATAGAAGCGGAAATTCTCCAACTTCAAGAGGAACTTGCAGCTTCTGAGCAATCCAGACTTCATGCAGAGCAGGTCTGCTCTCTTGGAGGAGAAAAGACATTTGGAAGCCAGGATGGCTCAACTTGATCAAGAGTTATGTGATCGCATGGTGGACCTGGACCACCAGAGACAAACTGTGTCTGAATTCAGAGCCTGGTAAGAGTGGGTCTGGAGATGGTGGTGCCAGGGTGCTGGCCAAGGTAGAGAAGGTGGAAAAGGTATCGGCTGAACCAGTTGATGGGACTGATGTCGATGCAGAGGCCAAGAGTCTCATGACAGTGTGTAACCAGAACCAGGTCGCAAAAGACGTCCCATCCGCCTACAAGGCCTTCCAAGTAGCCAGCTGCCTGCTGGGGAAGAAATATGAGGAGATGGACGACCAGTATGCAGATCCGGGCTATTACGATGGGCTGTCTCTCCTGACTCCTCCACAAAAAGAGACCAGTGTCCTGGGTGAGCCTCTGGAGAAAACGCTAGAAGACAAGAAGTATGCTGAAGACCCCAGTGCCTCCAACCTTGATGCGAAAGGGAAGGAGGAATTAAGAAAGCAAGGATATGATACCATGTCCCTGAATGGTGAGAAGGCTAATAAAGTAAAGGCCAAAGAGACAGAGGCCAAGGAAGCTAAGGCCGAGCTCTTGAAGTGGGAGAAATCCTTGGATGTTCCAGAGACCAAGGGTAAAGCCGAAGTGGGGAGAGGCAGTGAAGAGGCAGAAGACCCTGAAACTGAGGCACCATCTGAGAAAACCACTGCTGGAAAAGAAGCGAGCGGGGGCAAGCCAGCTCTGCTGAGGGAGCTTCGCAAAGACAAGAAGAAAAGGCCTAAGCGTCTGCAAGAGCCAGCAAAGTCAAACAGAAAGTCTGTCGTTTGCATAAAAATATATTCTGAAGGGAGTTCCAGAAGCCGAGATCGAAATTCTAAGAGTAAAGGAAAAAGAAATGTACGATCTGCTGTTAAAATAAAGAGACAAAAAGAGGCGAGTCATAAGAAGCGTGCTCGGCTGAAGCAGCTGTGTAAGTCAAAGAGAGAGAAAGATAAAACAAAATAGAAAGAGAGGGTCTGCCTGTCACATGGACATGGGGACATTGCAGACAATGTCTCTTGGGCAAGATGTCAGTGTGGGTAACAAACCAAGCACTGATGGCATGGGTCTGGCAAAATAAAGGGAAGCCTCTGACGCTGACCACATCTTCCAGGGGGAAGGTTGAGCCAGGCGATGGCAAGAAAATGCGGATGCCCTGTCACGAGCATCCAGTTGGTACATGTGTTCACCCCCACAGGTTTGAACAGAGGGGGGGGGGGGGGCATATGTGGCAATGTGAACATTGAAGTGTTGTTTCCCCAGGTTCCAGTCCGGGATTTAGGGCTCATGTCCAGGGATCCTATTTAATCCTGCTACTGGATCTTGGGTGGGTCTCACTCTGGAGAGTGTGCAGACAGAGGCCTGGTGAGGCTCTGTCAGTGTGGTCTCAGCTAGGCAAGGCTGAGGAGCCACGAGGCTATGCAATAGCCTGGACTTTGGGGGACTCAGCCACACCCGGGAACAAGCATTGAAAGGTCAGAGTCGGGAGGACTGCTAGACCACAACCCCCTCCAGAGGTCCTGCATTTGTTACAGCCTGAGGGCTGGTGGACTGTGTGTCTGGGGTAAGCCGCACTTGGTTCCATGTGGGAACGCTATCGTATAGCCGAGTTAGGGATACGATGTTTATTATGTTTAGGTAGAGCCCAGACGGGCAGGCTTTTGTTTTATGCCATGTTGTGTATGAAGAGTGTAAAATAAATTGCACTGTTTGGACCTGAAACCCAGTAGTTATGAAGATCATTGTGAGAATGACCCCCGAATAAGGGGCGATCCCTTACACCGGTTATATAAGAGGACTATCACCTTTAAAGATTCAATAGATTTGTTTTTTATGTGATTTTTATGCTGGTAAATTTATATAGTATTACTGCCATTTATGTCATATCTGATCTTTATGCTGCAACATTTATGAATTTATGTAATTTTAGGGAGCTTTATTAAATGTTTCTTATTTTTTGACCACATATTTGAGTGCCTGGTCTAATTGTTTTACTTATTGGTTAGTGGGTGTAGTTAGTGGGGCCCCATTCAGATTATTGCTATGGGGCCCAATCACTTCTATGTACGCCCCTTTGTGGATGACACTACTAAAGGGGCGGTTGCTGTGGAGGTCACTGTTAAAGGGGAGGGCACTGTGGATGTTACTGTTAAGGGGGCAGGCCGCTGTGGAGGCGATTGTTAAAGGGGCGGATGCTGTGGATGTTACTGTTATGGGGGATACTGTCTATCTTTTAACGACATGCAGAAACATTAAATGAAATAGATGACATATACTAGTAGATGATAAGATAAAAAGTTGCAGATTCAGCATAGTGACAATGGTATCCTATAGAAGTCCTATAATCTTCTGACCGCTGAATAAACGAAGGACATAAAGTGTAATGGAAGTTGTTAAGAATATGGTGGAACACGGTACTTACAAGACATCTGCTGCCACCAGAAAGTTCAACAAGAACAGCGTGATGCTCTCAGTCCAAATCTCCAACCTTAAGAAGTGCAAAGTTCCTTCTCCAATGTCCACCTTACAATTGTGGGGTGTTGTTCTGTGTCTATTTAGAGGCGCTCAAACTCCAAGAATTTAAGAGAGAGGGTTTGCAATAGTGCAAGTCCAAAATGCTGCAGCTAGTGAAGCACATGACTCGTGGCAGTGGCCCTGAATATGAAAAGTCGCAATGTTCTGAGAGCCTCCAGGAGTAGTAAAGGCCACCATAAATGGTGACTATTCGCCTCTGAGAGTCACGGAAGGCAATGTGAGGTCAAAACTTTTATCCGTAGATTGAAACAGGCCCTGGGTGTTACACAGAAGTAAAGCCTACCCTGCACAATAGACCTCAGACTGCGCAGCGCCGTTACCTGCACCCCGCGTGGTCCTTTTACCTGCACCCCGCGTGGTCCTTTTACCTACACCCCGCGTGGTTCCCTTACCTGCACCCGCGTGGTTCCCTCACCTGCACCCCGTTACCTGCACCCCGTGTGGCCCTGTTACCTGCATCCCCACGTGGCTCCCTTACCTGCACCCCGTGTGGCCCCGTTACCTGCACCCCGTGTGGCCCCGTTACCTGCACCCCGTGTGGCCCCGTTACCTGCACCCCGTGTGGCCCCGTTACCTGCACCCCGTGTGGCCCCGTTACCTGCACCCCGTGTGGCCCCGTTACCTGCACCCCGTGTGGCCCCGTTACCTGCACCCCGTGTGGCCCCGTTACCTGCACCCCGTGTGGCCCCGTTAGAATAGTTCCTCATAGTCACACTGCTCTGTTTGTCTGGCTGCTGTTAGCAGTTTACTGCTTGTAGATTCTCTTGAAATATCCTCGGCCACGAGATTATAGATTTCCTCCAGTACAGTGCATGTATTATATTATAAATGACAGCATGTGATTTGGGGGATTGTCCTAGTTGACAGGAAGGAGAAGGAGGGGGAGGGGGGGGGGGTGTCCTGGAAAATGCTGTAAAGTTGAGTAATGTTATAATAGGAGCAGGCCTCCTGGATTGTCAGGACACTCACCCGAACAAAGTAGCTTTCATACTCCGACTCCTTGGAGACGAACTGATATAGATCAGATAAATAATCATCCTGAAGCAAAAAAACAGAGAATTATACAAGCGACACCCAACATGGCTGCTGATAAAGGAATCGGCAATATTATATCGCTAACCAGTGCTCATATCATCAGCGGCAGGGGTAGGAGCACCAGGGGGCCTGGCGAGAAGCATTACAGACAGAAGAGATGGAAGGGAAAGCTCCGAATATGCTGGAGTTGAAAAATCACAGCACTCAGAGGCCAAAAACTAATTAGACAAGGGCTTGTGAAAAAATGAAGATCTCCGGGAATTAAGAAAATGAAAATACTTAAATATTACTTTATTATAAATATATTCTCAAATACCTTTCATTAGCTATACTGGCTTGTTGTGTCTGGGGAGTGATCAGGGGAAATAAAATGGCCGCTGTCCTATTAGTACACACAGAACCTGTCCTAATCACACAGCAGGACGGGTTACTTCACAACACTGAGGTAAAGAGCTGCCTCATCCTCCTCTCTGCTCTGCTTGTCAGGAATTATGGTCCTGAATACAGGTGATAAGAACTGTAGCTGAATCTCTGAGAGTTTATGAGGAGACAGGCCGAGCTGGATGGAAAAATGTCTTTTTTTGGCCTTATGTACTATGTTACATGAAGGACATAGGAGGAGAGACAGGACAGGCTGTGCTAATGGAGACTGTAAACAGGTGCTTCTGCACATTAGCTTCACCTCACCCTCCTCTCGGGTCATCTTCTCCAGGGATTCACCTGTCTTCAGGACCATAATGCCTGACAAGCAGAGCAGAGAGGAGGATGAGGCAGCTCTTTACCTCAGTGTTGTTAAGTAACTTGTCCTCCACTGTGATTAGGACAGGTTCTGTGTGTACTAATAGGGTGACATTTTATTTCTCCTAATGACTGCTCCGCAGACAAAACAAGCCATTATAACTAATAAAAGGTATTAGTGACTATATTTATTATAAAATAATATTTAAGTATTTTAATTTTTTTAATTCCTGGAGAACACCTTTAATGGCGACTGGTCACAAACCTTGCTCTGGTCCAGTCTCCTCTTCAGCTCCTCTTCTTCCTCTTTCAGACTCTCCAGCTTGGGAGCAGTAACTACGCTACTGCCTCCAGGGTTGTTGGACATATTCTTCTGGAGTTGAAGCAACCTGTTAAGAAATAATTAGGCAGAACACCGTCTGCAACTTCCATAAGGTAAATGCACCCAATGCATCCTTCCAGCAAAGTGTTACTGCTGCACTGAGCAACCTAGTCTAGGGAGATAGGCCTAACAGGAAAGACTATACTAGCCACATATGATTAATGCCCAAACATATGAAGACACATTAGTGCACACTATACAGAAAAATGACATCCCCCTAAACCTACATAACACACAGAAACATTGCACATATAGAGATCACCTGCACTCACCTGTCTATAACACTGATACACTGTACATACAGATATCACCTATTACACTGACACACTGTACAAGGAGATATTACCTGTATTCACCTGTCTATAACACTAATACACTGTACGTACAGATATCACCTGTATTCACCTGTCTACAACACTGATACACTGTACACATAGATATCACCTATTACACTGACACACTGTACAAGGAGATATTACCTGTATTCACCTGTCTATAACACTGATACACTGTACATACATATCACCTGTACTCACCTGTCTATAACACACAGAAACATTGCACATATAGAGATCACCTGCACTCACCTGTCTATAACACTGATACACTGTACATACAGATATCACCTATTACACTGACACACTGTACACATAGATATCACCTGCACTCACTTGTCTATAACACTGATATACTGTACATACATATCACCTGCACTCACCTGTCTATAACATTAATACACTGTACGTACAGATATCACCTGCACTCACTTGTCTATAACACTGATATACTGTACACATAGATATCACCTGCACTCACCTGTCTATAACATTGATACACTGTACACATAGATATCACCTGTATTCACCTGTCTACAACACTGATACACTGTACACATAGATATCACCTGCACTCACCTGTCTATAACATTGATACACTGTACACATAGATATCACCTGTATTCACCTGTCTACAACACTGATACACTGTACACATAGATATCACCTGCACTCACCTGTCTATAACACTGATACACTGTACACATAGATATCACCTGCACTCACTTGTCTACAACACTGATACACTGTACACATAGATATCACCTGCACTCACTTGTCTATAACACTGATATACTGTACACATAGATATCACCTGCACTCACCTGTCTATAACACTGATATACTGTACATATAGATATCACCTGCACTCACCTGTCTATAACACTGATATACTGTACATATAGATATCACCTGCACTCACCTGTCTATAACACTGATACACTGTAAATATAGATATCACCTATTACACTGATACACTGTACAAGGAGATATTACCTGTATTCACCTGTCTATAACACTGATACACTGTACATACATATCACCTGTATTCACCTGTCTATAACACTGATACACTGTACATACATATCACCTGTACTCACCTGTCTATAACACTGATACACTGTACACAGATATCACCTGCACTCACCTGTCTATAACACTGATACACTGTACACATAGATCTCACCTGCACTCACCTGTCTATAACACTGATACACTGTACACACAGATATATCCTGCACCCATCTGTCTATACCACTGATACATTGTACATTTAGATATCACTTACTCACCTGTCTATAACACTGATACACTGTATATATAGATATCACCTGCACTCACTTGTCTATAATACGAATACACTGTAAATATAGATCTCACCTGTCTAGAACACTAATACACTGTACATAGATATCACCTGCACTCACCTGTCTGTAACACCGATACACTGTACATATAGATATCACCTGCACTCACCTGTCTAGAACACTAGTACACTGAAATTATAGATATCACCTGTATTCACCTGTCTATAACATTGATACACTGTACACAGATATCACCTGCGCTCACCTGTCTATAACACTAAAACACTGTACACATAGATATCACCTGCACTCACCTGCCTATAACACTGATACACTGTACACATAGATATCACCTGCACTCACTTGTCTACAACACTGATACACTGTACACATAGATATCACCTGCACTCACTTGTCTATAACACTGATATACTGTACACATAGATATCACCTGCACTCACTTGTCTATAACACTGATATACTGTACATATAGATATCACCTGCACTCACCTGTCTATAACACTGATATACTGTACATATAGATATCACCTGCACTCACCTGTCTATAACACTGATACACTGTAAATATAGATATCACCTATTACACTGACACACTGTACAAGGAGATATTACCTGTATTCACCTGTCTATAACACTGATACACTGTACATACATATCACCTGTATTCACCTGTCTATAACACTGATACACTGTACATACATATCACCTGTACTCACCTGTCTATAACACTGATACACTGTACACAGATATCACCTGCACTCACCTGTCTATAACACTGATACACTGTACACACAGATCTCACCTGCACTCACCTGTCTATAACACTGATACACTGTACACATAGATCTCACCTGCACTCACCTGTCTATAACACTGATACACTGTACACATAGATCTCACCTGCACTCACCTGTCTATAACACTGATACACTGTACACATAGATCTCACCTGCACTTACCTGTCTATAACACTGATACACTGTACACATAGATATCACTATGTAACTTGTAACAAGTTTTATTGTCCTGAAGAAGGGGGATGTTTTGCCCCCGAAACGCGTAGACCTATTTTACCTGTATTCACCTGTCTTTAACACTAAAACAATGTACATATAGATATGACCTGTATTCACCTGTCTATAACACTGATACACTGTACACATAGATATCACCTGCACTCACCTGTCTATAACACTGATACACTGTACATACAGATCTCACCTGTCTATAACAATAATACATTGTAAATATAGATATTACCACACTCACCTTTCTAAACACTGATACACTGTAAATATAGATATCACCTGCACTCACTTGTCTATAATACGAATACACTGTAAATATAGATCTCACCTGTCTAGAACACTAATACACTGTACATACAGATATCACCTGCACTCACCTGTCTGTAACACCGATACACTGTACATATAGATATCAACTGCACTCACCTGTCTATAACACCGATACACTGTACATATAGATATCAACTGCACTCACCTGTCTATAACACTGATACACTGTACACATAGATATCAACTGCACTCACCTGTCTATAACACTGATACACTGTACACATAGATATCACCTGCACTCACCTGTCTATAACACTGATACACTGTACACATAGATATCACCTGCACTCACCTGTCTATAACACTGATACACTGTACACACAGATATATCCTGCACCCATCTGTCTATACCACTGATACATTGTACATTTAGATATCACTTACTCACCTGTCTATAACACTGATACACTGTATATATAGATATCACCTGCACTCACTTGTCTATAATACGAATACACTGTAAATATAGATCTCACCTGTCTAGAACACTAATACACTGTACATAGATATCACCTGCACTCACCTGTCTGTAACACCGATACACTGTACATATAGATATCACCTGCACTCACCTGTCTAGAACACTAGTACACTGAAATTATAGATATCACCTGTATTCACCTGTCTATAACATTGATACACTGTACACAGATATCACCTGCGCTCACCTGTCTATAACACTAAAACACTGTACACATAGATATCACCTGCACTCACCTGCCTATAACACTGATACACTGTACATATAGATATCACCTGCACTCACCTGCCTATAACACTGATACACTGTACATATAGATATCACCTGCACTCACCTGCCTATAACACTATAACACACCTGTACTCTCCTGTATATAATATTGTATATAGATATCACCTGTACTCTACTATATATAACACTGTATACAAAGATCACCTAAACTTACCTGTATATAATACTGTATATTGAGATCACCTGTACTATCCTGTATATAACACTGTATATAGCGATCACCTGTACTATCCTGTATATAACACTGTATATATAGAGGTCACCTGTACTCTCCTATATATAACACTGTATATATAGAGGTCACCTGTACTCTCCTGTATATAACACTGTATATAGAGGTCACCTGCACTCTCCTGTATATAACACTGTATATATAGAGGTCACCTGTACTCTCCTGTATATAACACTGTATATAGAGGTCACCTGCACTCTCCTGTATATAACACTGAATATATAGAGGTCAGCTGTACTCTCCTGTATATAACACTGTATACATAGAGGTCACCTGTGCTCTCCTGTATATAACACTGTATATATAGAGGTCACCTGTACTCTCCTGTATATAACATTGTATATATAGAGGTCACCTTTACTCTCCTGTATATAACATTGTATATATAGAGGTCACCTTTACTCTCCTGTATATAACACTGTATATATAGAGGTCACCTGCACTCTCCTGTATATAACACTGTATATATAGAGGTCACCTGTACTCTCCTGTATATAACACTGTGTATATATAGATGTCACCTGTACTCTCCTGTATATAACAATGTATATATAGAGATCACCTGTACTCTCCTGTATATAACACTGTATATATAGAGATCACCTGTACTCTCCTGTATATAACACTGTATATATAGAGGTCACCTGTACTCTCCTGTATATAACACTGTATATATAGAGGTCACCTGTACTCTCCTGTATATAACACTGTATACATAGAGGTCACCTGTACTCTCCTGTATATAACACTGTATATATAGAGGTCACCTGTACTCTCCTGTATATAACACTGTATATATAGAGGTCACCTGTACTCTCCTGTATATAACACTGTATATATAGAGGTTACCTGTACTCTCCTGTATATATAGAGGTCACCTGCACTCTCCTGTATATAACACTGTATATATAGAGGTCACCTGTACTCTCCTGTATATAACATTGTATATAGGGGTCACCTGTACTCTCCTGTATATAACACTGTATACATAGAGGTCACCTGTACTCTCCTGTATATAACATTGTATATAGGGGTCACCTGTACTATCCTGTATATTACACTGTATATATAGAGGTCACCTGTACTCTCCTGTACATAACACTGTATATATAGAGGTCACCTGTACTCTCCTGTATATAACACTGTATATATAGATGTCACCTGTACTCTCCTGTATATATAGAGGTCACCTGTACTCTCCTGTATATAACACTGTATATATAGAGATCACCTGTACTCTCCTGTATATTACACTGTATATATAGAGGTCACCTGTACTCTCCTGTATATAACATTGTATATATAGATGTCACCTGTACTCTCCAGTATATAACACTGTATATAGAGATCACCTGTACTCTCCTGTATATAACACTGTATACATAGAGGTCACCTGTACTCTCCTGTATATAACACTGTATACATAGAGGTCACCTGTACTCTCCTGTATATATAGAGGTCACCTGTACTCTCCTGTATATAACACTGTATACATAGAGGTCACCTGTACTCTCCTGTATATATAGAGATCACCTGTACTCTCCTGTATATTACACTGTATACATAGAGGTCACCTGTACTCTCCTGTATATAACACTGTATATATAGAGGTCACCTGTACTCTCCTGTATATAACACTGTATATATAGAGGTCACCTGTACTCTCCTGTATAATACACTGTATATATAGCGGTCACCTGTACTCTCCTGTATATATAGAGGTCACCTGTACTCTCCTGTATATAATACTGTATATATAGAGGTCACCTGTACTCTCCTGTATATATAGAGGTCACCTGTACTCTCCTGTATATAACACTGTATATATAGAGGTCACCTGTACTCTCCTGTATATTACACTGTATATATAGAGGTCACCTGTACTCTCCTGTATATATAGAGGTCACCTGTACTCTCCTGTATATTACACTGTATATATAGAGGTCACCTGTACTCTCCTGTATATATAGAGGTCACCTGTACTCTCCTGTATGTAATACTGTATATATAGAGGTCACCTGTACTCTCCTGTATATAACACTGTATACATAGAGGTCACCTGTACTCTCCTGTATATAACACTGTATATATAGAGGTCACCTGTACTCTCCTGTATATTACACTGTATATATAGAGGTCACCTGTACTCTCCTGTATATAACACTGTATATATAGAGGTCACCTGTACTCTCCTGTATATAACACTGTATATATAGAGGTCACCTGTACTCTCCTGTATATATAGAGGTCACCTGTACTCTCATGTACATAACACTGTATATATAGAGGTCACCTGTACTCTCCTGTATGTAATACTGTATATATAGAGGTCACCTGTACTCTCCTGTATATAACACTGTATACATAGAGGTCACCTGTACTCTCCTGTATATAACACTGTATATATAGAGGTCACCTGTACTCTCCTGTATATAACACTGTATATATAGAGGTCACCTGTACTCTCCTGTATATATAGAGGTCACCTGCACTCTCCTGTATATAACACTGTATATATAGAGGTCACCTGTACTCTCCTGTATATAACATTGTATATAGGGGTCACCTGTACTCTCCTGTATATGACACTGTATACATAGAGGTCACCTGTACTCTCCTGTATATAACATTGTATATAGGGGTCACCTGTACTCTCCTGTATATTACACTGTATATATAGAGGTCACCTGTACTCTCCTGTATATAATACTGTATATATAGAGGTCACCTGTACTCTCCTGTATATAATACTGTATATATAGAGGTCACCTGTACTCTCCTGTATATAACACTGTATATATAGAGGTCACCTGTACTCTCCTGTATAATACACTGTATATATAGAGGTCACCTGTACTCATGTACATAACACTGTATATATAGAGGTCACCTGTACTCTCCTGTATATAACACTGTATATATAGAGGTCACCTGTACTCTCCTGTATATAACACTGTATACATAGAGGTCACCTGTACTCTCCTGTATATAACACTGTATATATAGAGGTCACCTGTACTCTCCTGTATATAACACTGTATATATAGAGGTCACCTGTACTCTCCTGTATATAACACTGTATACATAGAGGTCACCTGTACTCTCCTGTATATAACACTGTATACATAGAGGTCACCTGTACTCTCCTGTATATAACACTGTATATATAGAGGTCACCTGTACTCTCCTGTATATAACACTGTATACATAGAGGTCACCTGTACTCTCCTGTATATAACACTGTATATATAGAGGTCACCTGTACTCTCCTGTATATAACACTGTATACATAGAGGTCACCTGTACTCTCCTGTATATAACACTGTATATATAGAGGTCACCTGTACTCTCCTGTATATAACACTGTATATATAGAGGTCACCTGTACTCTCCTGTATATAACACTGTATACATAGAGGTCACCTGTACTCTCCTGTATATAACACTGTATACATAGAGGTCACCTGTACTCTCCTGTATATAACACTGTATATATAGAGGTCACCTGTACTCTCCTGTATATAACACTGTATACATAGAGGTCACCTGTACTCTCCTGTATATAACACTGTATATATAGAGGTCACCTGTACTCTCCTGTATATAACACTGTATATATAGAGGTCACCTGTACTCTCCTGTATATAACACTGTATACATAGAGGTCACCTGTACTCTCCTGTATATAAATCTGTATATATAGAGGTCACCTGTACTCTCCTGTATATAACACTGTATATATAGAGGTCACCTGTACTCTCCTGTATATAACATTGTATACATAGAGGTCACCTGTACTCTCCTGTATATAACACTGTATATATAGAGGTCACCTGTACTCTCCTGTATATAACACTGTATATATAGAGGTCATCTGTACTCTCCTGTATATAACATTGTATATATAGATGTCACCTGTACTCTCCTGTATATAACACTGTATATATAGAGGTCACCTGTACTCTCCTGTATATAACACTGTATATAGAGGTCACCTGCACTCTCCTGTATATAACACTGTATATATAGAGGTCACCTGTATATAACACTGTATATATAGAGGTCACCTGCACTCTCCTGTATATAACACTGTATATATAGGGGTCACCTGTACTCTCCTGTATATTACACTGTATATATAGAGGTCATCTGTACTCTCCTGTATATAACACTGTATATATAGATGTCACCTGTACTCTCCTGTATATAACACTGTATATATAGAGGTCACCTGTACTCTCCTGTATATAACACTGTATATATAGAGGTCACCTGTACTCTCCTGTATATAACACTGTATACATAGAGGTCACCTGTACTCTCCTGTATATAACACTGTATACATAGAGGTCACCTGTACTCTCCTGTATATAACACTGTATATATAGAGGTCACCTGTACTCTCCTGTATATATAGAGGTCACATGTACTCTCCTGTATATAACACTGTATACATAGAGGTCACCTGTATATAACACTGTATATATAGAGGTCACCTGTACTCTCCTGTATATTACACTGTATATATAGAGGTCACCTGTACTCTCCTGTATATAACACTGTATATATAGAGGTCACCTGTACTCTCCTGTATATAACATTGTATACATAGAGGTCACCTGTACTCTCCTGTATATAACACTGTATATATAGAGGTCACCTGTACTCTCCTGTATATATAGAGGTCACCTGTACTCTCCTGTATATAACACTGTATATAGAGATCACCTGTACTTTCGTGTATATAACATTGTATATATAGAGGTCACCTGTACTCTCCTGTATATAACACTGTATATATAGAGATCACCTGTACTCTCCTGTATATAACACTGTATACATAGAGATCACCTGTACTCTCCTGTATATAACACTGTATACATAGAGGTCACCTGTACTCTCCTGTATATAACACTGTATACATAGAGGTCACCTGTACTCTCCTGTATATAACATTGTATATATAGAGGTCACCTGTACTCTCCTGTATATAACACTGTATACATAGAGGTCACCTGTACTCTCCTGTATATAACACTGTATATATAGATGTCACCTGTACTCTCCTGTATATAACACTGTATATATAGAGGTCACCTGTACTCTCCTGTATATAACACTGTATACATAGAGGTCACCTGTACTCTCCTGTATATAACACTGTATATAGAGGTCACCTGTACTCTCCTGTATATAACACTGTATATATAGAGGTCACCTGTACTCTCCTGTATATAACACTGTATATATAGAGGTCACCTGTACTCTCCTGTATATAACACTGTATATAGAGGTCACCTGCACTCTCCTGTATATAACACTGTATATATAGAGGTCACCTGTACTCTCCTGTATATAACACTGATATATAGAGGTCAGCTGTACTCTCCTGTATATAACACTGTATATATAGAGGTCACCTGTACTCTCCTGTATATAACACTGTATACATAGAGGTCACCTGTACTATCCTGTATATACACTGTGTATATATAGAGGTCACCTGTACTCTCCTGTATATACACTGTATACATATAGGTCACCTGTACTCTCCTGTATATAACACGGTATATATAGAGGTCACCTGTACTCTCCTGTATATAACACTGTATACATAGAGGTCACCTGTACTCTCCTGTATATTACACTGTATATATAGAGGTCACCTGTACTCTCCTGTACATAACACTGTATATATAGAGGTCACTTACTCTCCTGTATATAACACTGTATATAGAGATCACCTGTACTCTCCTGTATATTAACACTGTATATATAGAGGATCACCTGTACTCTCCTGTATATAACACTGTATATATAGAGGTCACCTGTACTCTCCTGTATATACACTGTATATATAGAGGTCACCTGTACTCTCCTGTATATAACACTGTATATATAGAGGTCACCTGTACTCTCCTGTATATAACACTGTATATAGAGATCACCTGTACTCTCCTGTATATAACACTGTATATATAGAGGTCACCTGTACTCTCCTGTATATAATACTGTATATATAGAGGTCACCTGTACTCTCCTGTATATAACATTGTATATAGGGGTCACCTGTACTCTCCTGTATATATACACTGTATATATAGAGGTCACCTGTACTCTCCTGTATATAATACTGTATATATAGAGGTCACCTGTACTCTCCTGTATATAATACTGTATATATAGAGGTCACCTGTACTCTCCTGTATATAACACTGTATATATAGAGGTCACCTGTACTCTCCTGTATAATACACTGTATATATAGAGGTCACCTGTACTCATGTACATAACACTGTATATATAGAGGTCACCTGTACTCTCCTGTATATAACACTGTATATATAGAGGTCACCTGTACTCTCCTGTATATAACATTGTATATATAGAGGTCACCTGTACTCTCCTGTATATAACACTGTATATATAGAGGTCACCTGTACTCTCCTGTATATAACATTGTATATAGAGGGTCACCTGTACTCTCCTGTATATTACACTGTATATATAGAGGTCACCTGTACTCTCCTGTATATAATACTGTATATATAGAGGTCACCTGTACTCTCCTGTATATAATACTGTATATATAGAGGTCACCTGTACTCTCCTGTATATAACACTGTATATATAGAGGTCACCTGTACTCTCCTGTATATAACACTGTATATATAGAGGTCACCTGTACTCTCCTGTATATAACATTGTATATATAGAGGTCACCTGTACTCTCCTGTATATAACACTGTATATATAGAGGTCACCTGTACTCTCCTGTATATAACATTGTATATAGGGGTCACCTGTACTCTCCTGTATATTACACTGTATATATAGAGGTCTCCTGTACTCTCCTGTATATAACACTGTATATAGAGGTCACCTGTACTCTCCTGTATAATACACTGTATATATAGCGGTCACCTGTACTCTCCTGTATATAGGAGATCACCTGTACTCTCCTGTATATAACACTGTATATATAGAGGTCACCTGTACTCTCCTGTATATAACACTGTATACATAGAGGTCACCTGTACTCTCCTGTATATAAATCTGTATATATAGAGGTCACCTGTACTCTCCTGTATATAACACTGTATATATAGAGGTCACCTGTACTCTCCTGTATATAACATTGTATACATAGAGGTCACCTGTACTCTCCTGTATATAACACTGTATATATAGGTCACCTGTACTCTCCTGTATATAACACTGTATATATAGAGGTCATCTGTACTCTCCTGTATATAACATTGTATATATAGATGTCCACCTGTACTCTCCTGTATATAACACTGTATATATAGAGGTCACCTGTACTCTCCTGTATATAACACTGTATACATAGAGGTCACCTGTACTCTCCTGTATATAACACTGTATATATAGAGGTCACCTGTACTCTCCTGTATATAAAACTGTATATAGAGGTCACCTGCACTCTCCTGTATATACACTGTATATATAGAGGTCACCTGTATATAACACTGTATATATAGAGGTCACCTGCACTCTCCTGTATATAACACTGTATATATAGAGGTCACCTGTACTCTCCTGTATAATACACTGTATATATAGCGGTCACCTGTACTCTCCTGTATATATAGAGATCACCTGTACTCTCCTGTATATACACTGTATATATAGAGGTCACCTGTACTCTCCTGTATATAACACTGTATACATAGAGGTCACCTGTACTCTCCTGTATATAAATCTGTATATATAGAGGTCACCTGTACTCTCCTGTATATAACACTGTATATATAGAGGTCACCTGTACTCTCCCTGTATATAACATTGTATACATAGAGGTCACCTGTACTCTCCTGTATATAACACTGTTATATAGAGGTCACCTGTACTCTCCTGTATATAACACTGTATATATAGAGGTCATCTGTACTCTCCTGTATATAACATTGTATATATATGTCACCGTGTACTCTCCTGTATATAACACTGTATATATAGAGGTCACCTGTACTCTCCTGTATATAACACTGTATATAGAGGTCACCTGCACTCTCCTGTATATAACACTGTATATATAGAGGTCACCTGTATATAACACTGTATATATAGAGGTCACCTGCACTCTCCTGTATATAACACTGTATAGTATAGGGGTCACCTGTACTCTCCTGTATATTACACTGTATATATAGAGGTCATCTGTACTCTCCTGTATATAACACTGTATATATAGATGTCACCTGTACTCTCCTGTATATAACACTGTATATATAGAGGTCACCTGTACTCTCCTGTATATAACACTGTATATATAGAGGTCACCTGTACTCTCCTGTATATAACACTGTATACATAGAGGTCACCTGTACTCTCCTGTATATAACACTGTATACATAGAGGTCACCTGTACTCTCCTGTATATAACACTGTATATATAGAGGTCACCTGTACTCTCCTGTATATATAGAGGTCACATGTACTCTCCTGTATATAACACTGTATACATAGAGGTCACCTGTATATAACACTGTATATATAGAGGTCACCTGTACTCTCCTGTATATTACACTGTATATATAGAGGTCACCTGTACTCTCCTGTATATAACACTGTATATATAGAGGTCACCTGTACTCTCCTGTATATAACATTGTATACATAGAGGTCACCTGTACTCTCCTGTATATAACACTGTATATATAGAGGTCACCTGTACTCTCCTGTATATATAGAGGTCACCTGTACTCTCCTGTATATAACACTGTATATAGAGATCACCTGTACTTTCGTGTATATAACATTGTATATATAGAGGTCACCTGTACTCTCCTGTATATAACACTGTATATATAGAGATCACCTGTACTCTCCTGTATATAACACTGTATACATAGAGATCACCTGTACTCTCCTTACCTGTATACATAGAGGTCACCTGTACTCTCCTGTATACACTGTATACATAGAGGTCACCTGTACTCTCCTGTATAACACTGTATACATAGAGGTCACCTGTACTCTCCTGTAGATAACATTGTATATATAGAGGTCACCTGTACTCTCCTGTATATAACACTGTATACATAGAGGTCACCTGTACTCTCCTGTATATAACACTGTATATATAGAGGTCACCTGTACTCTCCTGTATATAACACTGTATATAGAGGTCACCTGCACTCTCCTGTATATAACACTGTATATATAGAGGTCACCTGTACTCTCCTGTATATAACACTGAATATATAGAGGTCAGCTGTACTCTCCTGTATATAACACTGTATATATAGAGGTCACCTGTACTCTCCTGTATATAACACTGTATACATAGAGGTCACCTGTACTATCCTGTATATAACACTGTGTATATATAGAGGTCACCTGTACTCTCCTGTATATAACACTGTATACATATAGGTCACCTGTACTCTCCTGTATATAACACGGTATATATAGAGGTCACCTGTACTCCTGTATATAACACTGTATACATAGAGGTCACCTGTACTCTCCTGTATATTACACTGTATATATAGAGGTCACCTGTACTCTCCTGTACATAACACTGTATATATAGAGGTCACCTGTATATAACACTGTATATATAGAGATCACCTGTACTCTCCTGTATATAACACTGTATATATAGAGATCACCTGTACTCTCCTGTATATTACACTGTATATATAGAGGTCACCTGTACTCTCCTGTATATAACACTGTATATATAGAGGTCACCTGTACTCTCCTGTATATAACACTGTATATAGAGATCACCTGTACTCTCCTGTATATAACACTGTATATATAGAGGTCACCTGTACTCTCCTGTATATAATACTGTATATATAGAGGTCACCTGTACTCTCCTGTATATAATACTGTATATATAGAGGTCACCTGTACTCTCCTGTATATACACTGTATATATAGAGGTCACCTGTACTCTCCTGTATAATACACTGTATATATAGAGGTCACCTGGACTCATGTCATAACACTGTATATATAGAGGTCACCTGTACTCTCCTGTATATAACACTGTATATATAGAGGTCACCTGTACTCTCCTGTATATAACACTGTATACATAGAGGTCACCTGTACTCTCCTGTATATAACACTGTATAGATAGAGGTCACCTGTACTCTCCTGTATATAACACTGTATATATAGAGGTCACCTGTACTCTCCTGTATATAACACTGTATACATAGAGGTCACCTGTACTCTCCTGTATATAACACTGTATACATAGAGGTCACCTGTACTCTCCTGTATATAACACTGTATACATAGAGGTCACCTGTACTCTCCTGTATATAACACTGTATATATAGAGGTCACCTGTACTCTCCTTATATAACACTGTATATATAGAGGTCACCTGTACTCTCCTGTATATAACACTGTATACATAGAGGTCACCTGTACTCTCCTGTATATAAATCTGTATATATAGAGGTCACCTGTACTCTCCTGTATATAACACTGTATATATAGAGGTCACCTGTACTCTCCTGTATATAACATTGTATACATAGAGGTCACCTGTACTCTCCTGTATATAACACTGTATATATAGAGGTCACCTGTACTCTCCTGTATATAACACTGTATATATAGAGGTCATCTGTACTCTCCTGTATAAAACATTGTATATATAGATGTCACCTGTACTCTCCTGTATATAACACTGTATATATAGAGGTCACCTGTACTCTCCTGTATATAACACTGTATATAGAGGTCACCTGCACTCTCCTGTATATAACACTGTATATATAGAGGTCACCTGTATATAACACTGTATATATAGAGGTCACCTGCACTCTCCTGTATATAACACTGTATATATAGGGGTCACCTGTACTCTCCTGTATATTACACTGTATATATAGAGGTCATCTGTACTCTCCTGTATATAACACTGTATATATAGATGTCACCTGTACTCTCCTGTATATAACACTGTATATATAGAGGTCACCTGTACTCTCCTGTATATAACACTGTATATATAGAGGTCACCTGTACTCTCCTGTATATAACACTGTATACATAGAGGTCACCTGTACTCTCCTGTATATAACACTGTATACATAGAGGTCACCTGTACTCTCCTGTATATAACACTGTATATATAGAGGTCACCTGTACTCTCCTGTATATATAGAGGTCACATGTACTCTCCTGTATATAACACTGTATACATAGAGGTCACCTGTAGTATAACACTGTTATATAGAGGTCACCTGTACTCTCCTGTATATTACACTGTATATATAGAGGTCACCTGTACTCTCCTGTATATAACACTGTATATATAGAGGTCACCTGTACTCTCCTGTATATAACATTGTATACATAGAGGTCACCTGTACTCTCCTGTATATAACACTGTATATATAGAGGTCACCTGTACTCTCCTGTATATATAGAGGTCACCTGTACTCTCCTGTATATAACACTGTATATAGAGATCACCGTGTACTTTCGTGTATATAACATTGTATATATAGAGGTCACCTGTACTCTCCTGTATATAACACTGTATATATAGAGATCACCTGTACTCTCCTGTATATAACACTGTATATATAGAGGTCACCTGTACTCTCCTGTATATAACACTGTATATATAGAGGTCACCTGTACTCTCCTGTATATATAGAGATCACCTGTACTCTCCTGTATATAACACTGTATATATAGAGGTCACCTGTACTCTCCTGTATATATAGATCACTGTACTCTCCTGTATATAACACTGTATATATAGAGGTCACCTGTACTCTCCTGTATATACACTGTATATATGAGGTCACCTGTACTCTCCTGTATATATAGAGATCACCTGCACTCTCTGTATATAACACTGTATATATAGAGGTCACCTGTACTCTCCTGTATATAACATGTATATAGGGTCACCTGTACTCTCCTGATATGTATATATAGAGTCACCTGTACTCTCCTGTATATAACATGTATATATAGAGGTCACCTGTACTATCCTGTATATACACTGTATATATAGAGGTATACCTGTACTCTCCTGTATATAACACTGTATATATAGAGGTCACCTGTACTCTCCTGTATATACACTGTATATATAGAGGTCACCTGTATCTCCTGTATATACACTGTATATATGAGGTCACCTGTACTCTCCTGTATATAACACTGTATATATAGAGGTCACCTGTACTCTCCTGTATATAACACTGTATATATAGAGGTCACCTGTACTCTCCTGTATATAACACTGATATATAGGGTCACCTGTACTCTCCTGTATATAACACTGTATAATAGAGGTCACTGTACTCTCCTGTATATAACTGTATATATAGAGGTCACCTGTACTCTCCTGTATATACACTGTTATATAGGGTCACCTGTACTCTCCTGTATATAACACTGTATATATAGAGGTCACCTGTACTCTCCTGTATATACACTGTATACATAGAGGTCACCTGTACTCTCCTGTATATAACACTGTATATAGAGGTCACCTGTACTCTCCTGTATATAACACTGTATAATAGAGGTCACCTGTACTCTCCTGGTATATAACACTGTATATATAGAGGTCACCTGTATCTCTCCTGTATAACACTGTATATATATAGGTCACCTGTACTCTCCTGTATATACACTGTAATATATAGAGGTCACCTGGTACTCTCCTGTATATACACTGTATATAGTTCAGCAGGTCATCCTGTATATAACACTGTATCATAGAGAGATCACCTGTACTCGCCTGTATATAACACTGTATAGATAGAGGTCACCTGTACTCTCCTGATAGAACACTGGATATAGAGAGGTCACCTGTACTCTCCTGTATATAACACTGTATATAGAGGTCACCTGTAACTCGCCTGTATATAACACGGTATATATAGAGGTCACCTGTACGCTCCTGGATATAACACTGTAATATAGAGGTCAGCCTGCACTCTCCTGTATATAACACGTAGATATTAGAGGTCACCTGTACTCTTCCTGTATAATACACTGAGATTAGAGGTACTATCTGTATATAACACTGTAATATAGGGTCACCTTACTATCCTGTATATAACACTTGTATATATAAGGTCACCTGTACTCTCCTGTATATAACACTGTATACATATAGGTCACCTGTACTCTCCTGTATATAACACGGTATATATAGAGGTCACCTGTACTCTCCTGTATATAACACTGTATACATAGAGGTCCCTGTACTCTCCTGTAATTACACTGTATATATAGAGGTCACCTGTACTCTCCTGTACATAACACTGTATATATAGAGGTCACCTGTATATAACACTGTAGATATAGAGATCACCTGTACTCTCCTGTATATAACACTGTATATATAGAGATCACCTGTACTCCTCCTGTATATTACACTGTATATATAGAGGTCCACCTGTACTCATCCTGTATATAACACTGTATATATAGAGGTCACCTGTACTCTCCTGTATATAACACTGTATATATAGAGGTCACCTGTACTCTCCTGTATTTTACACTGTATAGATAGAGGTCACCTGTACTCTCCTGTATATAACACTGATTATAGGTCACCTGTACTCTCCTGTATATAACACTGTATACATAGAGGTCACCTGTACTCTCCTGTATATACACTGTATATATAGAGGTCACCTGTACTCTCCTGTATATAACACTGTATATTAGAGGTCACCTGTACTCTCCTGTATATACACTGTATATATAGAGGTCACCTGTACTCTCCTGTATAATTGTATATATAGAGGTCACCTGTACTCTCCTGTATATAACTGTATATATAGAGATCACCTGTACTATCCTGTATATAACACTGTATATAGAGGTCACCTGTACTCTCCTGTATATAACACTGTATATATAGAGGTCACCTGTACTCTCCTGTATATATATAGAGGTCACCTGTACTCCCTGTATATAACACTGTATATAGAGGTCACCTGTACTCTCCTGTATAATAAGATCACCTGTACTCTCCTGTATATACCTGTATATATAGAGGTCACCTGTACTCTCCTGTAATATACCACTGTATATATAGAGGTCACCTGTACTCTCCTGTATATATAGAGATCACCTGCACTCTCCTGTATATAACACTGTATATATAGAGGTCACCTGTACTCTCCTGTATATAACATTGTATATAGGGGTCACCTGTACTCTCCTGTATATATAGAGATCACCTGTACTCTCCTGTATATAACACTGTATATATAGATGTCACCTGTACTCTCCTGTATATAACACTGTATATATAGAGGTCACCTGTACTCTCCTGTATATAACACTGTATATATAGAGGTCACCTGTACTCTCCTGTATAATACACTGTATATATAGAGGTCACCTGTACTCTCCAGTATATTACACTGTATATATAGAGGTCACCTGTACTCTCCTGTATATAACACTGTATATATAGAGGTTCACCTGTACTCTCCTGTATTAACACTGTATATATAGAGGTCACCTGTACTCTCCTGTATATAACACTGTATATATAGAGGTCACCTGTACTCCTGTATATAACACTGTATATTAGAGGTCACCTGTATATAACACTGTATATATAGAGGTCACTGTACTCTCCTGTATATACACTGTATATATAGAGGTCACCTGTACTCTCCTGTATATAACACTGTATATATAGAGGTCACCTGTACTATCCTGTATATTACGCTGTATATATAGAGATCACCTGTACTCTCCTGTATATAACACTGTATATATAGAGGTCACCTGTACTCTCCTGTATATAACACTGTATATATAGAGGTCACCTGTACTCTCCTGTATATAACACTGTATATAGAGATCACCTGTACTTTCGTGTATATACATGTATATATAGAGGTCACCTGTACTCTCCTGTATATAACACTGTATATAGAGATCACCTGTACTCTCCTGTATATAACACTGTATACTAGAGGTCACCTGTACTCTCCTGTATATAACACTGTATATATAGAGGTCACCTGTACTCTCCTGTATATAACACTGTATATAGAGGTCACCTGTACTCTCCTGTATATAACACTGTATACATATAGGTCACCTGTACTCTCCTGTATATAACACTGTATATAGAGGTCACCTGTACTCTCCTGTATATACACTGTATATATAGAGGTCACCTGTACTCTCCTGTATATAGAGGTCACCTGTACTCTCCTGTATATAACACTGTATACATAGAGGTCACCTGTACTCTCCTGTATATAACACTGTATACATAGAGGTCACCTGTACTCTCCTGTATATAGACTGTACCTCCTGTATATATGTATATAGAGGTCACCTGTACTCTCCTGTATATAACACTGTATATATAGAGGTCACCTGTACTCTCCTGTATATAACACTGTATATATAGAGGTCACCTGTACTCTCCTGTTATAACACTGTATATATAGAGGTCACCTGTACTCTCCTGTATTAACACTGTATATATAGAGGTCACCTGTACTCTCCTGTATATAACACTGTAATATAGAGGTCCCTGTACTCTCCTGTATATTAACTGTATATATAGAGGTCACCTGTACTCTCCTGTATATAACACTGTATATATAGAGGTCACCTGTACTCTCCTGTATATAACATGTATATATAGAGGTCACCTGTACTCTCCTGTATATAACACTGTATATATAGAGGTCACCTGTACTCTCCTGTATATATAGTCACCTTACTCTCCTGTATATACACTGTATATAGAGGTCACCTGTACTCTCCTGTATATAACACTGTATAATAGAGGTCACCTGTACTCTCCTGTATACTAGAGGTCACCTGTACTCTCCTGTATATACACTGTATATATAGAGCACCTGTACTCTCCTGTATATAACACTGTATACATAGAGGTCACCTGTACTCTCCTGTATATTACACTGTATATAGAGGTCACCTGTACTCTCCTGTATATAACACTGTATATATAGAGGTCACCTGTACTCTCCTGTATAAAACTGTATATATAGAGGTCACCTGTACTCTCCTGTATATACACTGTATATATAAGGTCACCTGTACTCTCTGTATATAACACTGTATACATAGAGGTCACCTGTACTCTCCTTGTAATAACACTGTATACATAGAGGTCACCTGTACTCTCCTGTATATAACACTGTATACATAGAGGTCACCTGTACTCTCCTGTATATAACACTGTATATAGAGGTCACCTGTACTCTCCGTATATAACACTGTATACATAGAGGTCACCTGTACTCTCCTGTATATATAGGATCACCTGTACTCTCCTGTATATAACACTGAATATATATATAGAGGTCACCTGTACTCTCCTGTATATTACACTGTATATATAGAGGTCACCTGTACTCTCCTGTATATAACACTGTATATATAGAGGTCACCTGTACTCTCCTGTATATAACACTGTATACATAGAGGTCCTGTACTCTCCTGTAATAACACTGTAAATAGAGGTCACCTGTACTCTCTTGATGTAATACTGTATATATAGGTCACCTGTACTCTCCTGTATATTACACTGTATATATAGAGGTCACCTGTACTCTCCTGTATATAACATGTATATATAGAGGTCACCTGTACTCTCCTGTATATAATACTGTATATATAGAGGTCACCTGTACTCTCCTGTATATATAGAGGTCACCTGTACTCTCCTGTATATAACACTGTATATAGAGGTCACCTGTACTCTCCTGTATAACACTGTATATATAGAGGTCACCTGTACTCTCCTGTATATAACACTGTATATATAGAGGTCACCTGTACTCTCCTGTATATAACACTGTATATATAGAGGTCACCTGTGCTCTCCTGTATATTACACTGTATATAGGGTCACCTGTACTCTCCTGTATATTACACTGTATATATAGAGGTCACCTGTCTCTCCTCTATATAACACTGTATACATAGAGGTCACCTGTACTCTCCTGTATATAACACTGTATACATAGAGGTCACCTGTACTCTCCTGTATATATATGAGATCACCTGTACTCTCCTGTATATAACACTGAATATATATAGAGGTCACCTGTACTCTCCTGTATATTACACTGTATATAGAGGTCACCTGTACTCTCCTGTATATAACACTGTATATATAGAGGTCACCTGTACTCTCCTGTATATAACACTGTATATAGGGGTCACCTGTACTCTCCTGTATATAACACTGTATATAGAGGTCACCTGTACTCTCCTGTATATAACACTGTATATATAGAGGTCACCTGTACTCTCCTGTATATAACACTGTATATATAGAGATCACCTGTATCTCCTGTATATAACACTGAATAATATAGAGGTCACCTGTACTCTCCTGTATATACACTGTATATATAGAGGTCACCTGTACTCTCCTGTATATAACACTGTATATATAAAGGTCACCTGTACTCTCCTGTATATACACTGTATATATAGAGGTCACCTGTACTCTCCTGTATATAACACTGTATATATAGAGGTCACCTGTACTCTCCTGTATATAACTGTATATATAGAGGTCACCTGTACTCTCCTGTTATAACACTGTATATATAGAGGTCACCTGTACTCTCCTGTATATTACACTGTATATATAGAGGTCACCTGTACTCTCCTGTATATAACACTGTACATAGAGGTCACCTGTACTCTCCTGTATATACACTGTATATATAGAGGTCACCTGTACTCTCCTGTATATATACTGTGTATACATAGAGGTCACCTGTACTCTCCTGTATATTACACTGTATATAGAGGTCACCTGTACTCTCCTGTATATACACTGTATACATGAGGTCACCTGTACTCTCCTGTATATAACACTGTATATATGAGGTCACCTGTACTCTCCTGTATATACACTGTATATATAGAGGTCACCTGTACTCTCCTGTATATAACTGTATATATAGAGGTCACCTGCACTCTCCTGTATATAACCTGTATTATAGGGGTCACCTGTACTCTCCTGTATTCACTGTATTATAGAGGTCACCTGTACTCTCCTGTATATAACTGTATATATAGAGGTCACCTGTACTCTCCTGTATATCACTGTATATATAGAGGTCACCTGTACTCTCCTGTATATAACACTGTATACATAGAGGTCACCTGTACTCTCCTGTATATAACACTGTATATATAGAGGTCACCTGTACTCTCCTGTATAACACTGTATATAGAGGTCACCTGTACTCTCCTGTATATAACACTGTATACTAGAGGTCACCTGTACCTCCTGTATATAACACTGTATATAAGAGGTCACCTGTACTCTCCTGTATAACACTGTATATTAGAGGTCACCTGTACTCTCCTGTATATAACACTGTATACATAGAGGTCACCTGTACTCTCCTGTATATAACACTGTATATATAGAGGTCACCTGTACTCTCCTGTATATAACACTGTATATATAGAGGTCACCTGTACTCTCCTGTATAATACACTGTATATATAGAGGTCACCTGTACTCTCCTGTATATAACACTGTATATAGAGGTCACCGTACTCTCCTGTTATAACACTGTATACATGAGGTCACCTGTACTCTCCTGTTATAACACTGTATATATAGAGGTCACCTGTACTCTCCTGTATATAACACTGTATATATAGAGGTCACCTGTACTCTCCTGTATATAACACTGTATATAGAGTCCCTGTACTCTCCTGTATATAACACTGTATATAGAGGTCACCTGTACTCCCTGTATATTACACTATATATAGAGGTCACTGTACTCTCCTGTATATAACACTGTATATAGAGAGTCACCTGTACTCTCCTGTATATCACTGTATATATAGAGGTAACCTG
>NW_025334056.1:0-154232 GCF_014858855.1 Bufo gargarizans | reverse complement strand
TACTCTCCGTATATAACACTGTATATATAGAGGTCACCTGTACTCTCCTGTATATACACATTGTATAATAGAGGTCTGTACTCTCTCCTGATATAACACTGATATATAGGTCACCTGTACTATCCTGTACTTATATACATAGAGGGTCACCTGTACTCTCCTGTATATAACACTGTATATAGAGGTCACCTGTACTCTCCTGTATATACATGTATATATAGAGGTCACCTGTACTCTCCTGTATATAACACTGTATATATAGAGGTCACCTGTACTCTCCTGTATATAACATTGTATATATAGAGGTCACCTGTACTCTCCTGTATATAACATTGTATATATAGAGGTCACCTGTACTCTCCTGTATATAACTGTATATATAGAGGTCACCTGTACTCTCCTGTATATAACACTGTATATATAGAGGTCACCTGTACTCTCCTGATATAACACTGTATATAGAGGTCACCTGTACTCTCCTGTATAACACTGTATATATAGAGGTACCTGTACTCTCCTGTATATAACACTGTATATATAGAGGTCACCTGTACTCTCCTGTTATATACATTGTATATATAGAGGTCACCTGTACTCTCCTGTATATAACTGTATATATAGAGGTCACCTGTACTCTCCTGTATATAACACTGTATATAGAGGTCACCTGTACTCCTGTATATAACACTGTATACATAGAGTCACTGTACTCTCCTGTATATAACACTGTATATAGAGGTCACCTGTACTCTCCTGTATAACACTGTATATAGAGGTCACCTGTACTCTCCTGTATAACACTGTATATATAGAGGTCACCTGTACTCTCCTGTATATAACACTGTATATATAGAGGTCACCTGTACTCTCCTGTATATACACATTGTATATATAGAGGTCACCTGTACTCTCCTGTATATAACTGTATATATAGGTCACCTGTACTCTCCTGTATATAAACTGTATATAGAGGTCACCTGTACTCTCCTGTATATACACTGTATATAGAGGTCACCTGTACTCTCCTGTATATAACTGTATATATAGAGGTCACCTGTACTCTCCTGTATATAACACTGTATATATAGAGGTCACCTGTACTCTCCTGTATATAACACTGTATATATAGAGGTCACCTGTACTCTCCTGTATATAACACTGTATATATAGAGGTCACCTGTACTCTCCTTTATATAACCCTGTATATATAGAGGTCACCTGTACTCTCCTGTATATAACACTGTATAATATAGAGGTCACCTGTACTCTCCTGTATATTAACACTGTATATATAGAGGTCACCTGTACTCTCCTGTATATTACACTGTATATCATAGAGGTCACCTGTACTCTCCTGTATATAACATTTGTATACATAGAGGTCACCTGTGCTCTCCTGTATATAACATTGTATATATAGAGGTCATCTGTACTCTCCTGTATATAACATTGTATATATAGAGGTCATCTGTACTCTCCTGTATATAACACTGTATACATGGAGGTCACCTGTACTCTCCTGTATATAACACTGTATACATGGAGGTCACCTGTACTCTCCTGTATATAACACTGTATATATAGAGGTCACCTGTACTCTCCTGTATATAACACTGTATATATAGAGGTCACCTGTACTCTCCTGTATAATACTGTATATATAGAGGTCACCTGTACTCTCCTGTATATAACATTGTATATATAGAGGTCACCTGTACTCTCCTGTATATAACATTGTATATATAGAGGTCACCTGTACTCTCCTGTATATAACATTGTATATATAGAGGTCACCTGTACTCTCCTGTATAATACACTGTATACATAGAGGTCACCTGTACTCTCCTGTATAATACACTGTATACATAGAGGTCACCTGTACTCTCCTGTATATAACACTGTATATATAGAGGTCACCTGTACTCTCCTGTATATAACATTGTATATATAGAGGTCACCTGTACTCTCCTGTATATAACACTGTATATATAGAGGTCATCTGTACTCTCCTGTATCTAACACTGTATATATAGAGGTCACCTGTACTCTCCTGTATATAGAGATCACCTGTACTTTCGTGTATATTACATTGTATATATAGAGGTCACCTGTACTCTCCTGTATATAACACTGTATATATAGAGATCACCTGTACTCTCCTGTATATAACACTGTATACATAGAGGTCACCTGTACTCTCCTGTATATAACACTGTATACTTAGAGATCACCTGTACTCTCCTGTATATAACACTGTATATATAGAGGTCACCTGTACTCTCCTGTATATAACACTGTATATATAGAGATCACCTGTACTCTCCTGTATATAACACTGTATATATAGAGGTCACCTGTACTCTCCTGTATATAACACTGTATACTTAGAGATCACCTGTACTCTCCTGTATATAACACTGTATACATAGAGGTCACCTGTACTCTCCTGTATATAACACTGTATATATAGAGGTCACCTGTACTCTCCTGTATATAACACTGTATATATAGAGATCACCTGTACTCTCCTGTATATTACACTGTATATATAGAGGTCACCTGTACTCTCCTGTATATAACACTGTATATATAGAGGTCACCTGTACTCTCCTGTATATAACATTGTATACATAGAGGTCACCTGTACTCTCCTGTATATAACACTGTATATATAGAGGTCACCTGTACTCTCCTGTATATATAGAGGTCACCTGTACTCTCCTGTATATAACACTGTATATAGAGATCACCTGTACTCTCCTGTATATAACACTGTATACATAGAGGTCACCTGTACTCTCCTGTATATATAGAGGTCACCTGTACTCTCCTGTATATAACACTGTATATATAGAGATCACCTGTACTCTCCTGTATATAACACTGTATACATAGAGGTCACCTGTACTCTCCTGTATATAACACTGTATACATAGAGGTCACCTGTACTCTCCTGTATATTACACTGTATATATAGAGATCACCTGTACTCTCCTGTATATAACACTGTATACATAGAGGTCACCTGTACTCTCCTGTATATTACACTGTATATATAGAGGTCACCTGTACTCTCCTGTATATAACACTGTATACATAGAGGTCACCTGTACTCTCCTGTATATAACACTGTATACATAGAGGTCACCTGTACTCTCCTGTATATAACACTGTATACATAGAGGTCACCTGTACTCTCCTGTATATAACACTGTATACATAGAGGTCACCTGTACTCTCCTGTATATAACACTGTAAATATAGAGGTCACCTGTACTCTCCTGTATATAACACTGTATATATAGAGGTCACCTGTACTCTCCTGTATATAACACTGTATATATAGAGGTCACCTGTACTCTCCTGTATATAACACTGTATATATAGAGGTCACCTGTACTCTCCTGTATATTACACTGTATATATAGAGGTCACCTGTACTCTCCTGTATATAACACTGTATATATAGAGGTCACCTGTACTCTCCTGTATATAACACTGTATACATAGAGGTCACCTGTACTCTCCTGTATATAACACTGTAAATATAGAGGTCACCTGTACTCTCTTGTATGTAATACTGTATATATAGAGGTCACCTGTACTCTCCTGTATATTACACTGTATATATAGAGGTCACCTGTACTCTCCTGTATATAACACTGTATATATAGAGGTCACCTGTACTCTCCTGTATATAATACTGTATATATAGAGGTCACCTGTACTCTCCTGTATATATAGAGGTCACCTGTACTCACCTGTATATAACACTGTATATATAGAGGTCACCTGTACTCTCCTGTATATAACACTGTATATATAAAGGTCACCTGTACTCTCCTGTATATAACACTGTATATAGAGGTCACCTGTACTCTCCTGTATATAACACTGTATATATAGAGGTCACCTGTGCTCTCCTGTATATTACACTGTATATAGGGGTCACCTGTACTCTCCTGTATATTACACTGTATATATAGAGGTCACCTGTACTCTCCTCTATATAACACTGTATACATAGAGGTCACCTGTACTCTCCTGTATATAACACTGTATACATAGAGGTCACCTGTACTCTCCTGTATATATAGAGATCACCTGTACTCTCCTGTATATAACACTGAATATATATATATAGAGGTCACCTGTACTCTCCTGTATATTACACTGTATATATAGAGGTCACCTGTACTCTCCTGTATATAACACTGTATATATAGAGGTCACCTGTACTCTCCTGTATATAACACTGTATATAGGGGTCACCTGTACTCTCCTGTATATAACACTGTATATATAGAGGTCACCTGTACTCTCCTGTATATAACACTGTATATATAGAGGTCACCTGTACTCTCCTGTATATAACACTGTATATATAGAGATCACCTGTACTCTCCTGTATATAACACTGAATATATATATAGAGGTCACCTGTACTCTCCTGTATATAACACTGTATATATAGAGGTCACCTGTACTCTCCTGTATATAACACTGTATATATAAAGGTCACCTGTACTCTCCTGTATATTACACTGTATATATAGAGGTCACCTGTACTCTCCTGTATATAACACTGTATATATAGAGGTCACCTGTACTCTCCTGTATATAACTGTATATATAGAGGTCACCTGTACTCTCCTGTATATAACACTGTATATATAGAGGTCACCTGTACTCTCCTGTATATTACACTGTATATATAGAGGTCACCTGTACTCTCCTGTATATAACACTGTATACATAGAGGTCACCTGTACTCTCCTGTATATTACACTGTATACATAGAGGTCACCTGTACTCTCCTGTATATTACACTGTATATATAGAGGTCACCTGTACTCTCCTGTATATAACACTGTATACATAGAGGTCACCTGTACTCTCCTGTATATAACACTGTATATATAGAGGTCACCTGTACTCTCCTGTATATAACACTGTATATATAGAGGTCACCTGTACTCTCCTGTATATAACTGTATATATAGAGGTCACCTGTACTCTCCTGTATATAACTGTATATATAGAGGTCACCTGTACTCTCCTGTATATAACACTGTATATATAGAGGTCACCTGTACTCTCCTGTATATAACACTGTATACATAGAGGTCACCTGTACTCTCCTGTATATAACACTGTATATATAGAGGTCACCTGTACTCTCCTGTATATAACACTGTATATATAGAGATCACCTGTACTCTCCTGTATATAACACTGTATACATAGAGGTCACCTGTACTCTCCTGTATATAACACTGTATATATAGAGGTCACCTGTACTCTCCTGTATAATACACTGTATATATAGAGGTCACCTGTACTCTCCTGTATATAACACTGTATACATAGAGGTCACCTGTACTCTCCTGTATATAACACTGTATATATAGAGGTCACCTGTACTCTCCTGTATATAACACTGTATATATAGAGGTCACCTGTACTCTCCTGTATAATACACTGTATATATAGAGGTCACCTGTACTCTCCTGTATATAACACTGTATACATAGAGGTCACCTGTACTCTCCTGTATATAACACTGTATACATAGAGGTCACCTGTACTCTCCTGTATATAACACTGTATATATAGAGGTCACCTGTACTCTCCTGTATATAACACTGTATATATAGAGGTCACCTGTACTCTCCTGTATATAACACTGTATATATAGAGGTCACCTGTACTCTCCTGTATATAACACTGTATATATAGAGGTCACCTGTACTCTCCTGTATATTACACTGTATATATAGAGGTCACCTGTACTCTCCTGTATATAACACTGTATATATAGAGGTCACCTGTACTCTCCTGTATATAACACTGTATATATAGAGGTCACCTGTACTCTCCTGTATATAACACTGTATATATAGAGGTCACCTGTACTCTCCTGTATATAACACTGTATATATAGAGGTCGCCTGTACTCTCCTGTATATAACTGTATATATAGAGGTCACCTGTACTCTCCTGTATATAACACTGTATATATAGAGGTCACCTGTACTCTCCTGTATATTACACTGTATATATAGAGGTCACCTGTACTCTCCTGTATATAACTGTATATATAGAGGTCACCTGTACTCTCCTGTATATAACACTGTATATATAGAGGTCACCTGTACTCTCCTGTATATAACACTGTATATATAGAGGTCACCTGTACTCTCCTGTATATAACACTGTATATATAGAGGTCACCTGTACTCTCCTGTACATAACACTGTATATATAGAGGTCACCTGTACTCTCCTGTATATAACACTGTATATAGAGAGGTCACCTGTACTCTCCTGTATATAACACTGTATATATAGAGGTCACCTGTACTCTCCTGTATATTACACTGTATATATAGAGGTCACCTGTACTCTCCTGTATAGAACACTGTATACATAGAGGTCACCTGTGCTCTCCTGTATATAACATTGTATATATAGAGGTCATCTGTACTCTCCTGTATATAACATTGTATATATAGAGGTCATCTGTACTCTCCTGTATATAACACTGTATACATGAGGTCACCTGTACTCTCCTGTATATAACACTGTATATATAGAGGTCACCTGTACTCTCCTGTATATAACACTGTATATATAGAGGTCACCTGTACTCTCCTGTATAATACTGTATATATAGAGGTCACCTGTACTCTCCTGTATATAACATTGTATATATAGAGGTCACCTGTACTCTCCTGTATATAACATTGTATATATAGAGGTCACCTGTACTCTCCTGTATATAACATTGTATATATAGAGGTCACCTGTACTCTCCTGTATATAACACTGTATATATAGAGGTCACCTGTACTCTCCTGTATAATACACTGTATACATAGAGGTCACCTGTACTCTCCTGTATAATACACTGTATACATAGAGGTCACCTGTACTCTCCTGTATATAACACTGTATATATAGAGGTCACCTGTACTCTCCTGTATATAACATTGTATATATAGAGGTCACCTGTACTCTCCTGTATATAACACTGTATATATAGAGGTCATCTGTACTCTCCTGTATATAACACTGTATATATAGAGGTCACCTGTACTCTCCTGTATATAGAGATCACCTGTACTTTCGTGTATATAACATTGTATATATAGAGGTCACCTGTACTCTCCTGTATATAACACTGTATATATAGAGATCACCTGTACTCTCCTGTATATAACACTGTATACATAGAGGTCACCTGTACTCTCCTGTATATAACACTGTATACTTAGAGATCACCTGTACTCTCCTGTATATAACACTGTATATATAGAGGTCACCTGTACTCTCCTGTATATAACACTGTATATATAGAGATCACCTGTACTCTCCTGTATATAACACTGTATATATAGAGGTCACCTGTACTCTCCTGTATATAACACTGTATACTTAGAGATCACCTGTACTCTCCTGTATATAACACTGTATACATAGAGGTCACCTGTACTCTCCTGTATATAACACTGTATACATAGAGGTCTCCTGAATACACTGTATACATAGTTTTCATCTTGTACTTACCTCGTTCTTGCATTGTTCCAGTCCGTCAGGAGTTTTTGTAGCTGTTTCCTGTGTTTTACAATTGTGGGTAGTTCTTCCTGGAGGGGAAACATGAAGCTTTAGAGGTGAATGGGATTGAGGGCAGAATGTAATGGAGGGCAGAATGTAGTGCCGATAACGGCCTCATCCAGACAATTGTCTAAAGGCTTCTTGTCCACATTACTGTCACAACTCTTGGCCAAAATGCAGCTGTGATGACCCATGTATTGTATAACAAATTGGGGTGATATTGCTTCCAGGCATACTGCTGATTGCTTATATACTCAAAAGAGTAAGAATCTGCTCAGACGACATTGCAGATCGACTAAAGAAAAATACTAAAGGACACAAATTTAAGTTGCATGAATAGAACAATCTCATGCCGTAATATTATGTTATAGCAGAATCTCATGCCGTGGTATTCTATTATACCATAATCTCATGCCGTAGTATTATATTATAGCAGAATCTCATGCCGTAGTATTATATTATAGCAGAATCTCATGCCGTAGTATTCTATTATAGCAGAATCTCATGCCGTAGTATTATATTATACCATAGTCGCATGCAGTAGTATTATATTATAGCAGAATCTCATGCCGTGGTATTCTATTATACCATAATCTCATGCCGTAGTATTATATTATACCATAGTCGCATGCAGTAGTATTATATTATAGCAGAATCTCATGCCGTGGTATTCTATTATACCATAATCTCATGCCGTAGTATTATATTATACCATAGTCGCATGCAGTAGTATTCTATTATACCATAATCTCATGCCGTAGTATTATATTATACCATAGTCGCATGCAGTAGTATTATATTATACCATAATCTCATGCCGTAGTATTATATTATACCATAGTCGCATGCAGTAGTATTCTATTATACCATAATCTCATGCCGTAGTATTATATTATACCATAGTCGCATGCAGTAGTATTATATTATACCATAATCTCATGCAGTAGTATTATATTATACCATAATCTCATGCCGTAGTATTATATTATACCATAGTCGCATGCACTAGTATTCTATTATACTATAATCTCATGCCGTAGTATTATATTATACCATAGTCGCATGCACTAGTATTCTATTATACTATAATCTCATGCCGTAGTATTTTATTATAGAAGAATCTCTTGGTCTTTTCAACATGCAATATCTTTCAAGTGCAAGTCTTTAAAGGATAACTGTCACATTTAGACCCCAATTTAAATTTTCCTATATGTAGTTACTAATAACATGATACTCCAGAATCAGTTACTATTAGACTGACTGACCCCATATTTAATAAGATTCAGCCCTTAGCAACCAGTCTGCATAAAACAGCAATCTCACTATTCAGTTAAGATGGCCGCCACTGCCCTCCCCCTGAGGCTAATCCCGCCTGCCCTCACTAGCCAGTAACAAAAGCCCCCCAAAAGTGTCAGTAACCAGAACCCTCCCCCCTAAAGGGTTAATCTCCTGCAGCACAAAGGGGTCCTCTTACCACATGTTGCTCTCATGTATACACTGAGCAGCAGATCTCCCTTCCCTGGTCTGCGCTGCTTCGACTCTGCATGGTCCAGCTCTGCTGAGTGAGGGAGCGTCTGCCAAGCGCAGGGACAGGGAGAAGTGCACACAGCCACAGACAAACGGACCATGCCTAGCAACCCTATTTTAAGCACAGGTAAAAGTAGCCAGTACAGGGAACAAAAATGTGGAATTAAGGGGTAATTGAATGCACAGTGAAAAGTTGAAATAGGGCCACCAAGGGGATATTAACCGCCTCCGGACCGCCTAACGCAGGATCGCATTCCAGAGGCGGCTGTCCCAGGCAGAGTCACGCATCTATGGGTCATGTCGCGAGACGCGAGATTTCCTGTGAACGCGCGCACACAGGCGCGCGCGTTCACAGGATCGGAAGGTAAGCGAGTGGATCTACAGCCTGCCAGCTGCGATCGTTCGCTGGCAGGCTGGAGATGCGATTTTGTTAACCCCTAACAGGTATATTAGACGCTGTTTTGATAACAGCGTCTAATATACCTGCTCCTCTGGTGTCCCTTTTGCTTGGATCGACCACCAGAGGACACAGGTACGTCAGTAGGTCAGTAAAGTAGCACCAAACACCACACTACACTACAATACACCCCCCCTGTCACTTATTAACCCCTGATCACCCCATATAGACTCCCTGATCACCCCCTATCATTGATCACCCCCCTGTCATTGATCACCCCCCCTGTAAGGCTCCATTCAGACGTCCGTATGTGTTTTGCGGATCCACGCATCCATGGATCGGATCCGCAAAACACATACGGACATCTGAATGGAGCCTTACAGGGGGGGTGATCAATGACAGGGGGGTAATCACCCCATATACACTCCATGATCACCCCCCTGTCATTGATCACCCCCCTGTAAGGCTCCATTCAGACAATTTTTTGTCACAAATTAGTGGAAATTGATTTTTTTAGTTTTTTCTTACAAAGTCTCATATTCCGCTAACTTGTGTCAAAAAATAACACATGAACACATCTCACATGAACGCACCCTCACGGAATCCAAATGCGTAAATTTTTTTTAGACATTTATATTCCAGACTTCTTCTCACACTTTAGGGCCCCTAAAATGCCAGGGCAGTATAAATACCCCACATGTGACCCCATTTCAGAAAGAAGACACCCCAAGGTATTCCGTGAGGGGCATATTGAGTCCATGAAAGATAGAAATTTTTGTCCCAAGTTAGCGGAAAGGGAGACTTTGTGAGAAAAAACAAAAAAAAAATCATTTCCGCTAACTTGTGCCAAAAATTTTTTTTTCGATGAACTCGCCATGCCCCTCATTGAATACCTTGGGGTGTCTTCTTTCCAAAATGGGGTCACATGTGGGGTATTTATACTGCCCTGGCATTTTAGGGGCCCTAAAGCGTGAGAAGAAGTCTGGGATCCAAATGTCTAAAAATGCCCTCCTAAAAAGAATTTGGGCCCCTTTGCGCATCTAGGCTGCAAAAAAGTGTCACACATCTGGTATCGCCGTACTCAGGAGAAGTTGGGGAATGTGTTTTGGGGTGTCATTTTACATATACCCACGCTGGGTGAGATAAATGCCAACTTTGTATAAAAAAAAAAGGGAAAAGTTGTCTTTTGCCGAGATATTTCTCTCACCCAGCATGGGTATATGTAAAAAGACACCCCAAAACACATTGCCCTGCTTCTTTTGAGTCCGGCGATACCAGATGTGTGACACTTTTTTGCAGTCTAGGTGGGCAAATGGGCCCACATTCCAAAGCGCACCTTTCGGATTTCACAGGCCATTTTTTTTACAGATTTTGATTTCAAACTACTTCGCACGCATTTAGGCCCCTTAACCCCTTAAGGACATAGGGCGTACAGGTACGCCCTTGTGTCCTGGTACTTAAGGGTTAGGCTAAATGCGCGGGGGGGGTCCCGTGACCCCCCCCCATGTCGGCGATCGCGGCAAACCGCAGGTCAATTCAGACCTGCGGTTTGCTGCGATTTCTGCAGTTTCTGATCCCCGCGGTCCCTGACCGCAGGGATCAGAAATGTTAGCATTCGTAAAATATAAATGTATCCCTCCCCCCCTGCACCCCTGAATGATTTTATCCAGGTGGGAGGTGCAGGGGGAGGGCTGCGGGCGGTGCGGGAGGTGGGATCGCGATCCCCCGCCCGCCTCCCATTGAATAATCGTTGGCGTCTAGTGGGTATACCAGGGTGCCAGCACATTGCTGGCACCCTGGTATAAACGGCTGACATCGGTGATGCAATGTCAGCCGTTTAACCCTTTCCATACAGCGGTCCGTACGGACCACTGTATGGAAAAGGTTAACAGCTCAGGGAGCTCCCTCCCTCTCCCATCAGGGGGCTGCTGTGCCTTTGCATCCCCCCGATGGGAGAGATAAAGGCATAGATCTGTTCAGACAAAGTATAAGTAAAATACAGTGCAGTACCCTATATGGTGTACTGTACTATATTATACAGACATCAGACCCACTGGATCTTCAAGAACCAAGTGGGTCTGGGTCAAAAAAAAGTAAAAAAAAAGTGAAGAACATTTATCACTGAATAAAAAAAATTAAATACACTACACATATTAGGTATCGCCGCGTCCATAACGACCTGATCTATAAAACGGTCATGTTACTTTCCCCGCACGGTGAACGTCATAAAAATAAAAAAAATAAAAACTATGAGAAAATTTAAATTTTGCCCACCTTACTTCACAAAAAAGGTAATAAAAGTGATCAAACATGGACGCCAAAATTGTAACAATCAAACAGTCATCTCATCCCGCAAAAATCATACCCTACCCAAGATAATCGCCCAAAAACTGAAAAAACTATGGCTCTTAGACTATGGAAACACTAAAACATGATTTTTTTTTGTTTCAAAAATGAAATCATTGTGTAAAACTTACATAAATAAAAAAAAAGTATACATATTAGGTATCGTCGCGTCCGTATCGACCGGCTCTATAAAAATATCACATGACCTAACCCCTCAGGTGACCACCGTAAAAAAATGACCACCGTAAAAAAAGCCATTTTGTGTCATCTTACGTCACAAAAAGTGTAATAGCAAGCAATCAAAAAGTCATATGCACCCCAAAATAGTGCCAATCAAACCATCATCTCATCCCGCAAAAAATGAGACCCTTCTTAAGATAATCGCCCAAAAACGGAAAAAACTATGGCTCTTAGACTATGGAGACACTAAAACTTGTTTTTGTTTAAAAAATGAATTCATTGTGTAAAACTTAAAAAAAAATTCTATACATATTAGGTATCGCCGTGTCCGTGACAACCTGCTCTATAAAATGACCACATGATCTAACCTGTCATAACCCCCAAAAAAAAACGGTGCCAAAAAAGCTATTTCTTGTTACCTTGCCGCACAAAAAGTGCAATATAGAGCAACCAAAAATCATATGTACCCTAAACTAGTACCAACAAAACTGCCACCCTATCCCGTAGTTTCTAAAATGGGGTCACTTTTTTGGAGTTTCTACTCTAGGGGAGCATCAGGAGGGCGTCAAATGGGACACGGTGTAAATAAACCAGTCCAGCAAAATCTGCCTTCCAAAAACCTTATGTCATTCCTTTCCTTCTGTGCCCTGCCATGTGCCCGTACAGCAGTTTACGACCACATATGGGGTGTTCCTGTAAACTACAGAATCAGGGCCATAAATAATGAGTTTTGTTTGGCTGTTAACCCTTGCTTTGTAACTGGAAAAAAGAATATTAAAATGGAAAATCTGCCCAAAAAGTGAAATTTTGAAATTGTATCTCTATTTTCCATTAAATCTTGTGCAACACCTAGAGGGTTAACAAAGTTTGTAAAAATCAGTTTTGAATACCTTGAGGGGTGTAGTTTCTTAGATGGGGTCACTTTTATGGAGTTTCTACTCTAGGGGTGCATCAGTTATCACCACTTAAAGTGACACTGCTCAGATTTGCAAGAAATGGCCTGGTCCTAAGGTGAAATAAGGCTGTGTCCTTAAGGGAAGTACGTTAAAATTGTCTTTATTAAATTAAATATTAAAATTGTCTGCAATACATTAGGCTTAGTAGGGTGAAATGGGATGTCTCAGACTAATGATGCTGATCCCTAACATTCATCCCTACCACTAGAACTCCCAATTATAAGGAGTTAATAATATACGGCGTGTTCCTTCATAGGTTTGGGGTATATGGTAGGCTCCCTTGCATAGGCACCCGATTGAAACAGTGAGTGAATGTGTCAGGTCTCCAGTGGAAGAGACCATGCACATCACCCAGTGTCAGGTAACACTACTAGGATAGCTCAATCCCAATTAATGAGAGTATCGGAACAGGCCGTGGGCTTGAAAGTCAGCAAGTCAATCTGTAGTTGTTGTCACAGTTTTTGAGTGCTCGACGCGTTTCTCTTATCCAACTTATTAGTTGGTTCATCAGGAGCAAACAGCTGAAGTCTCTGGTGTCTCAGCATGTCACCCTCTCACACAGGGTGCATTACAGAGCAACAAGAGGCCTCAGGAATCATCTGACTGGATGTTAAACCATATGCAATTGATGTAATGCATATAGCCCTATGTAACACGTTAGATTTACTGTCACCGTTTTAGTTTTATTCCCCTTACACTGGGGACAGCGGTCACTTAGTGAATCACGTGTTTTAAGCGAAGAGTGCTGGACGCCACTGATGGCGTGCGTTCAGCAGAGAGCCCTCGGCAATATGGCCGTGACCCGCGCGTGGCACGGGCTTGTTTAAATGGAGGAAATACCTCCCATCTATCAGGCGTAACTGCCTGATAGATGGGAGGTATTTCCTCCATTTAAACAAGCCCGTGCTACGCGCGGGTCACGGCCATATTGACGAGGGCTCTCTGCTGAACGCACGCCATCAGTGGCGTCCAGCACTCTTCGCTTAAAACACGTGATTCACTAAGTGACCGCTGTCCCCAGTGTAAGGGGAATAAAACTAAAACGGTGACAGTAAATCTAACGTGTTACATAGGGCTATATGCATTACATCAATTGCATATGGTTTAACATCCAGTCAGATGATTCCTGAGGCCTCTTGTTGCTCTGTAATGCACCCTGTGTGAGAGGGTGACATGCTGAGACACCAGAGACTTCAGCTGTTTGCTCCTGATGAACCAACTAATAAGTTGGATAAGAGAAACGCGTCGAGCACTCAAAAACTGTGACAACAACTACAGATTGACTTGCTGACTTTCAAGCCCACGGCCTGTTCCGATACTCTCATTAATTGGGATTGAGCTATCCTAGTAGTGTTACCTGACACTGGGTGATGTGCATGGTCTCTTCCACTGGAGACCTGACACATTCACTCACTGTTTCAATCGGGTGCCTATGCAAGGGAGCCTACCATATACCCCAAACCTATGAAGGAACACGCCGTATATTATTAACTCCTTATAATTGGGAGTTCTAGTGGTAGGGATGAATGTTAGGGATCAGCATCATTAGTCTGAGACATCCCATTTCACCCTACTAAGCCTAATGTATTGCAGACAATTTTAATATTTAATTTAATAAAGACAATTTTAACGTACTTTATTTAGGCAGTAAATAGATACACGTGTTTAGTACGTAAACAATATCGTGAACCATTAGTTAATCTGTGTCCTTAAGGGGTTAAATGCCAGGGCAGTATAACTACCCCACAAGTGACCCCATTTTGGAAAGAAGACACCCCAAGGTATTTCATGATGGGCATAGTGAGTTCATGGAAGTTTTTCTTTTTTGTCGCAAGTTAGTGGAATATGAGACTTTGTAAGGAAAAAAAAAAAAATCATCATTTTCCGCTAACTTGTGACAAAAAATAAAAGGTTCTATGAACTCACTATGCCCATCAGCGAATACCTTAGGGTCTCTACTTTCCGAAATGGGGTCATTTGTGGGGGTTTTCTACTGTCTGGGCATTGTAGAACCTCAGGAAACATGACAGGTGCTCAGAAAGTCAGAGCTGTTTCAAAAAGCGGAAATTCACATTTTTGTACCATAGTTTGTAAATGCTATAACTTTTACCCAAACCATTTTTTTTTTTTTTTTTTACCCAAACTTTTTTTTTTATCAAAGACATGTAGAACAATAAATTTAGAGAAAAATGTATCTATAGATGTCTTTTTTTAAAAAAAATTTTTACAACTGAAATTTCGTTAAATTTAGATTAATAACAAAAAAAAGTAAAAATGTCAGCAGCAATGAAATACCACCAAATGAAAGCTCTATTAGTGAGAAGAAAAGGAGGTAAAATTCATTTGGGTGGTAAGTTGTATGACCGCGCAATAAACGGTGAAAGTAGTGTAGTGCAGAAGTGTAAAAAGTGCTCTGTCATTAAGGGTGTTTAAGCTAGGGGAGCTGAGGGGGTTAATCACCACCATCCAATACTCCCAAAAAATATATATACGACAGTTATCCTTTAAGTGCAGATACTGAATTATACCAGAATGTAATATTATGGATATGGAATATACTTTGTCATCGCTGCCTACTGACCATCCCCCAATTCTCCAGGTATGTCTGCATTGAATCTAACTGCTGCACCTAACTTTTCCAGAGTCTGATATTGTCCACACCCTTCATCTTTCCTTCTCATGTTCTGGTATGTCTGCACTGAACCATTAATAGGAGACGTGTATAATGAAAACCGGCACTCTACATCTGGCGGTAACGCTTAAAGAGCAATGTAGACAGGATGGTAAAAATATGCATTTATTGGTCATCAATATCAATAGTATAGGGGAGGGTTAGGTATGGGAAATGATAGGAAAGGGAATATTAAAAGGGTAATAATAATAATAAAAGTAGAAATAAAAATTGCAAAATGCAGAGGTGGGAGTGCAAAATGGAGCAATGCGGTGGTCGTATGGTGGTGGTTACCACCTTCAATAGTTCATTGGCAGTCTGGTGGGTAAATGTCCCTTGTGAACAATTCGCTGTAGAAAATGTGTATAAAATATATAAAATATTGCTGAGGCAAAAATAAATGCAGTGTTTCCCTGTTTAGGGGCTGCTGGCCGGACACTGTTAGTGGTCGCAATAAAAAAGGATGAAAAAGAAAAAAGATGGGGGTAATATACCAGTCGGGTGCTGCGCCTGGTGTGGCGTCCCACACACTGAGAAGGGCTGCACCCTGACTGTGGTTTACCTTCTTTGTAAGGTACGAGTGTCCCGGCTGCTGGAGCGTCCTTACTGCGCTCTGTGATGGCTGTTCCGGTTCTTCGACGTCCCACGTGGATGTGACGTCACTTGTATAGCGTCTCACGTGTCTTCACTGCGTTCAGTTCGTGAATGCTTGTAGAACGGTCTTTCGATCCAAATAGTCGGGTAGAGTCGATTATATGGAAGCGCTTCCAGGTAATATATTTAGCGGGTTTGTGGGGGAATCACCAAACGCGTTTCGAAGGTCTGAGCTGCCTTCTTCATCAGTGGTAGCCCGCTGACTGCCATTATGTTGCCTTGTATACCCTGTTTGTGGATCTATCGAAGACCTGGACTGGATCCGATTTTTGTAATCTGATATTTTGGATGCAATGGATTTGTTGAAGATCTGGATTGGGTCCTATTATCGGGTAAGGTCCGATTTTTGGGGATTGTCTCTTATACTGCTAGCCTACTATGTCATTAGATGTGTTTCATGAGTTGGATTTCACTGTTTTGATATTGGAGATCTCATGGTGTCAGTTATTGTCGATCTTTATTTATTCTTTTTCCTTCTTATTTGGAGGAAGTTCTCGGTGTCATTTCTGTGATTCTTTTTTCTCTTCTACTTTCTTCTTTGGGGTGAGATTGATGTGGTGTGGTTTGGGTAGTGATTATGTGCTTTAATTTGTATATTGGCGGGGGGGGTGAGGTCGTGGGGGACATTGTGATGGTACTTGTTGGACTTACAAATGGTACTAGTTCATTAGTGGTGTACATTGTAGGGTAATGTCTATTGTGAGCAGGTTTCGTGTCTTCAATAGTTTATGGAGGGCTCATGAACTTTTTAGGTGGTCCGTTGTCTTTATATTTTGTAGTTTTGTTGGGGGAGGTGGTATGGGGGTGGCGGCCTCGTATCGAGTGGCGGTAGGGGTGCTGGTAGACAGCCGGACGCTTACCGCCAGTCAAACTGAGGCAGCCACTCCAGGAGTTGTTATAGGAAGCTGAATAATTCGAGGTCGGCATTCAAGCCTCCCGGTATGAATGTGTTGAACTCAAAAATGAATTTGGATTCGATGCGCGACATCTTAGCTATGTGGTTTCCTCCTCTCCAGTCTGTTTCTACTTTTTCTAGTGCTGCAAATGATAATCCCGATGGGTCTTGACTGTGGTGTGTTTTAAAGTGTTTGGAGAGTGAATGGGTCTCAAAGCCTTTTTTGATATGGTTTATATGTTCTGATATTCGTTTTTTTAGGGTTCTTTTTGTCCTACCGATGTATTGTTTTTTGCAGGGACAGGTGATGAGGTGAGGAATTCCTTTATTTCGTATTCTAGTGTTGTGGTTGTGGAATATACTTTTTCAGTTTTTTCCTGAATGAAGTAGTTTTGCAGTTGGAACATTGGTTGCACCTGTTGAATCCTTTTAAGTTTTTAACCTTTTAAGCCATGTGTTTAAAGTGAGATTGTTTTCCTTATGTTGTATTTTGATGGATAAGGCAATTTTCAGGCCTAGGTTTGGGGCCCTTGTATATATGATGTGTGGTTTCGCAAAGATGGAAGGGCCTATTGTTTTATCTTTTTGGATGTGGTGCCAGTGGGTATTAATGATCTTTTTGATGTTCTTATGTTGTGTGCTGAATGGTAATATAAGCTTTGGGGTTTTATTTGTTTGTGTTTTTAGTTTTATTCTCAGGGTTATCATTGAAAAATGAGGTTCTGTCTAATTTTCGTACTTTTGTAAGGGATGTCTCAATTTTGGTTGGGGGATATTCTTTTTCGATGAATTGTGTTTTTAGAATCTCAGCCTCTTTCTCAAATCTGTCATCTTTGTTAGGGTTCGTCTTAGACGTCTGAATTGGCTCTCTGGTATGTTGTCATGCCACCTTGGAAGCTGGAGTAGAGGATGAAGCTGTTTCTTGCAGTTGGTTTCTGGAAGGTACAGCACGTGAGTTTGTTGTTTTCTACTTTAATATTCAAGTCTAGAAATTTTATTTCAGTTTTGTTTATATAGGCTGTGAAATGTAGGTTCATTTGGTTTTCATTGATCTCTTCCAGGAATTTTTTTAGTTCAGGTTCTCCTCTCTGCCAGATGAAGACAACATCATCGATGTATCGTTTCCATAGCACCAGATCCGTCCCCAGCCGATGCCGTATATGTTCATCCTCCCATTGCGACATGAAGAGGTTTGCATAGCTGGGGGGGCGAATCTGGTGCCCATGGCCGTGCCTCTAATCTGTAGATAGTAGATGGAGTTGAAGGAGAAGTAATTGTGTCTCAGGATAAGTTCTACACCTTCAGCCATATAGCTGATTTGTTCTTTTTGGAATCCGTTGCTCTTCTCTAGCTGTATAGTCATAGCTTCAATGCCGTGTTTGTGATCTATTATGGTGTAGAGAGACTTGACATCCAGGGTACCCAGGATCCAATTTGGGTTGTATTTTATGTTTTCCATCATTTTGATTACCTGTGTGCTGTCTTTTATGTATGTATTTGTATTCTTAACAACTGGTTGGAGTAGTCTGTCAATGTTTTGTGAGAGGTTTGATGTCAACGATCCTATTCCGGAAATTATTGGACGGCCTGGTGGATTCTCTAGACTTTTGTGTACTTTGGGCAGGCAGTAGAAGATCGGGAGTCTCCGTTGTGTGTTTAGAATGAATTTTGCTTCCTGTTCTAATAGGCATTTGTTCTCTAATTCTTTCTGGCAGTAATCTTTCAGTATTTGGTCATATGAGTCAATGGGGTCTTTGCTCAGTTTCTGGTATGTGGTGTTGTCTGACAGTAGTCTTAGACATTCCAATTCATATTTTTCTTTGTCTAGAACTACGGTTGCTCCTCCCTTATCCGCAGGGCGGATAATGATATCTTTCTGCATTTGTAACTGCTTTATTGCATGGACTTCTTGGTTAGATAGCTTGTTTCTGGTCTTTTTGTATTTTAATCGTCTGATGTCGGACTCCACACATTTTCTGAATGTGGCTATTTCCTGGCTAATTTCTTGTCTGGGGAATTTAGTTGATTTTCTGATTGGGTGAATCAGTCTAAACCTAGAGCACCTAGACATTGTATTGGTCAGGTGAGCCACCAGCAACCCACTTTTTTCTATTGAACCATTAATGTCTCTTTCCCTGCTGGATTTATGGAATATTTGTTTACATTGACTATTTCACCCTGTATCTGGCCTTCCCTTGATTAGGCCAAATGTACCCCTCCCCTCTTGGTCACACCTGATTGAACACTGAGTGGTATAAATCTAAGTCCTTGGGTCTTTTCAGACCTTGGTATTTTCAACATGCAACATCTTTCAATTGCAACTCTTTAAGTGCACATACTGAATTTTACCAGAAGGGGACCAAAGGTAATTACAAAAATAGTTATTGCAAACAATGTTTCTATCTTCCATCTTACTCTTTCCACTTTTCCAAAACCTCCTGAAATACCCCCACATCCATTCACCCAGCAAGGAACTATTCATTTCTCCCTCCATCTTACCTTCTCACCTGACCGCTTGCACAAACCGGTTTGGTAATGTAAAACACTTCCTTCTCACACACACACAGATACCTCCTGCCCTCTCTTATTCTCACCTACTAACACTTTCTCTGCTTCTCCTTATTGCTGGTGATATCTCTCCAAATCCAGGCCCCCTTCAGCAAATCCCCATTGTCACCTCTACCTCCTACCACAAATCTCCAACAAATTTCTGCAACCCCTTAAACCTAATAACCATTCATCTGACCCCTGCTCCTTTGTTTCCTCTTGCAGGAGCATTATGGAATGCATGCTCTGTCTGTAACAAACTGTCCTACATTCATGACCTCTTCATCTCTCAAACTTTCCTTTCAGGGTCTCACAGAAACATGGCTGATACCCTCTGACACCTCCTCCCCTGCTGCACTCTCTTATAGTGGATTTCATTTCACTCACACACCCCGCCCCGGCTGCAAACATGGCGGAGGAGTGGGTCTTCTCCTATCAGACACCTGCTCCTACAGCCCAACTCCACTGCCACCCTCCATTACGCTCACCTCATTTGAAGTACACTCTGTTCGCATCTACTCTCCCTCCAACCTCCAAGTAGCTGTCATTTACTGCCCCCCAGGCCCAGCCACCATCTTTCTTGACCACTTTAACACCTGGCTCTGACACTTTCTTTCTGCCAACATCCCCACTATCATCATGGGTGACTTCAACATCCCTATCGACACCAGCCACTCAGTCGCCTCTAAACTCCTATCACTCTCTCCCTCCTTCGGTCTCTCACAGTGGTCTTCAGCTCCCACCCACAGAGATGGTCACACTCTGGATCTTATATTTACCCGCCTCTGCTCCCTATCTGACCACAACCTACTCACCTTCTCATCATTGGTCTCTACTGCTGCTCCCCTGGTCCACACACTAGCACATCCCTGCAGGAACCTTAAATATCTCGACTTTCACTTGCTTTCTGACTCTCTTCTTCCACTCTCTGCCATTTGTTCACTCCAAGACCCAGACGCTGCCACCACCCTATATAACACCACAATAAGTACAGCTCTGGACTCAGTTGCCCCACTCACACACAACAAAACCCCAAAAATCAACAGACAACCCTGGCACACCAACCTGACCAAAAATCTCAGACAAGCTTCCAGGGCTGATGAGCGGCGATGGAAGAAATCCTACTCTAAGAATCACTTCACCACATACAAGCAATCCCTCCTCATATTCAAATCCTTCATCGCTGATGCAAAACAGGCGACTTCTCATCTTTCATATCTTCCCTGTCCCACAGCCCTAAACAACTTTTTAACACTTTTAACTCCCTTCTCTGTCCCCCAGTGCCCCCACCCTCTCATCTCAGCTGAGGACTTTGCCACACACGTCAAACAAAAGATAGTCAACATTAGAGAAAGCTTCGGTGCACAGTCCCCACAAACCCTCTACACAAAATCTTGGTCCGCTTCTCTCAAAACCCGCTTCGCCACCATTACAGAAGAAAAACTCTCCAGATCACATCTTACCACCTGTGCACTTGACCCGATCCCATCCCACCTCACCACAGTGTTTATCCTAACCCTAACTCATCTCTTCAACCTATCACTAACCTCTGGTGTCTTCCCCTCTGCTTTTAAACATGCTACCATTACACACATCCTCAAAAAGCCTTAACTTGAATCTTTTCTGTTCAGTTATTGACCCATATCACTTCTTCCGTATGCCTCAAAGCTACTTGAGCAACATGTCCATTCTGAACTGTCCTCTCGTCTCTCCCCCTGCTCCCTCTTTGACCGCCTACAATCTGGCTTCCAACCCCACCACTCAACTAAGACTGTCCTTACAAAAGTCACCAATGACATACTAACAGCCAAAACCAGAAAACATAACTCTGTCCTCCTTCTTCTTGACCTGTCCTCTGCCTTTGACACTGTTGACCACTCTCTTCTGTTACAAACTCTCTCATCTCTTGGAATCACTGACCTGGCCCACTCCTGGATCACATCATACCTCACAGCACGGACATTTTGTGTTTCCCACTCTCACACCACCTCCTCATCTTATTCCCTCTCTGTTGGTGTCCTGCAAGGCTTGGTCCTAGGACCCCTGCTCTTCTCTATCTACACTTTTCTGGCCTGGGACATCTCAGAGTCCCATGACTTTCAGTATGACTTTTATGCTGACGACACACAAATCTACCTCTCTGGTCCAGAAATCACCACCTTACCATCCAGAATCCCACAATGCCTATCTTCTATATCCTCCTTCTTCTCCTCTCACTAAAACTTAACATGGACAAAACAGAATTCATCATCTTTCCCCCATCATGCTCAACCCCCACCCCCCCAACAGACCTATATATCAAGATCAATGGCTGCACACTCTCCCCGGTCAACCAAGTCCGCAGCCTTGGAGTGACCTTGGATTCTGCCCTCTCCTTCCGACCACACATCCAAGCCCTTTCCACCACCTGCCGCCTCCAACTCAAAAACATCTCCCGCATCCGCGCTTTCCTCAACTTTGAGTCTTCGAAACTAATTGTACATGCCCTCATCATCTTCTGTGTAGACTACTGCAACATTTTCCTCTGTGGCCTTCCATCTAGCACTCTCGCACCCCTTAAATCTATCCTCAACTCTGCTACCCGACTAATCCACCTCTCACCCTGTTACTCCTCTGCCTCTCCCCTCTGCCAATCCCTTCACTGGCTCCCCATTGCCTAATGAATTCAGTTCAAAATACTAACAAATACATACAAGGCATCCACAACCTGTCCCCCCCCTACATCTCTGAGCTACTTTCCCGATACATCCTCACACGAAATCTCCGATCCTCACAAGACCTCCTTCTCTCCTATCCTCTTATCAGCTCTTTCCACAATCGCCTCCAAGATTTCTCCCATGCATACCCTATTCTCTGGAACTCGCTACCCCAACATATCAGACTCTTGCCTACAGTGGAATCCTTTAAAAGAAACCTAAAAACCCACCTCTTCAGACAAGCCTACAACCAATGACCCTGCTGCCTCTATACCACCATGACCAGCTTCACCCTCTCCTACTGTGTCCTTCTCCCATACCATGTAGATTGTAAGTTCCCCGGGCAGGGCCCTCTCTCCTTCTGTATCAGTTGGTAACTCGTCTTGTTCATGCTTAGTGCAATTGTCTGTATTATGTATATGCACTGCTTAGTATATTGTAATATGTACAGCGCCAGGGAATGAATGGCGCTTTAATAATAATATTAATAATCTCATGCCATAGTGTTCTATTATACCATAATCTCATGCCGTAGTATCCTATTATAGAACAATTTCATGCCGTAGTATTCTTTTATACCATAATCTCATGCCGTAGTATTCTATTATACCATAATCCCATGCCGTAGTATCCTATTTTAGAACAATTTCATGCCGTAGTACCCCATTATAAACCATAGAACATTCTCATGTCAGGTTCTCATTACCTCACTTAACTTGCTCAGTGGCTGCAGCACATCTCTTTCCATGTTCATTTCATACTCGGCCAGAGCCTGGGCCAGAGAACCCTCCACACAGCAGCCCATCTCCAGCGTCCTCCTAAAGGGGAACCCAAGAAGCTGTCACTCATCTTATCTCCAGCCCCCCCCCCTCATCTCGCAAACAGAGTGCTCTCACCTAAGACTTGACTCGCTGTCTATTTCCTTCATACAGTCGGCCATAGCTAAAGACAGAGACATCAGGGCGAGTTTCTTCTGCAAGGACAAAGTCTCCATGAGGCATCACATATAGAAGTGTTATTTCTCCTCCAGCAGCCCCCGTACAGAGCCCCCATGTTCTCTCACCAGTTTCTTCTCCATGTCTGAGCTTGCTGGACTTTGCATACAATTTGCCAGACGCTTTCCAACAAGATGAGCTGTTCGCTTCATAATGTCCACCTGCTGATCCGCCTGCAAGAAAACGTGCAACAGCCATTAGTGAAATCTATGCAGATCGAGGGAAAGAAGTGAAAATGCCCCCCCCCCATGCAGTGTCTATATCATGCTGTACATACAGTGCATCCAGAAAGTCCTCACACCCTCTCACTTTCCTACAGTTTCCTCCTTGTGCTACAAGTTCCCCCATCAGAAGGGCTTTACTAACTTGTTGAAAAGAAAATAACTAAAAACTTGCATTCACATAAGCCTTCGGCCCCTTTACCCGGGACATAGGCCTTCGGCCCCTTTACCCGGGACATAGGCCTTCGGCCCCTTTACCCGGGACATAGGCCTTCGGCCCCTTTACCCGGGACATAGGCCTTCGGCCCCTTTACCCGGGACATAGGCCTTCGGCCCCTTTACCCGGGACATAGGCCTTCGGCCCCTTTACCCGGGACATAGGCCTTCGGCCCCTTTACCCGGGACATAGGCCTTCGGCCCCTTTACCCGGGACATAGGCCTTCGGCCCCTTTACCCGGGACATAGGCCTTCGGCCCCTTTACCCGGGACATAGGCCTTCGGCCCCTTTACCCGGGACATAGGCCTTCGGCCCCTTTACCCGGGGCATAGGCCTTCGGCCCCTTTACCCGGGGCATAGGCCTTCGGCCCCTTTACCCGGGGCATAGGCCTTCGGCCCCTTTACCCGGGACATAGGCCTTCGGCCCCTTTACCCGGGACATAGGCTTTCGGCCCCTTTACCCGGGACATAGGCCTTCGGCCCCTTTACCCGGGATATAGGTAAGTTTAGGGGGAAAAATGGCAGTACTACCAGGGCGCTAAGATTTAACCACACTTTGTTTATGTCTAGTTTTATACTAAAATAAAGTGATCGGGTCTTAGTTTAGCTATGGGTTTTACCGATTCTCGGTCGGTTTCTTCAGGCTGATACTTTATGTCTTTACTTGGGACATAAGACTTCAGACCGTTTGGCAGTGATTCCAGCCTCCACTCTTCTTGGGGATGATGTCACAAGGTTTACTCCTGGATTTGGGGATTATCATCCATTCTTCTCTGCAGATCCTCTGCACCTCTGTCAGGTTGGATGGGGGCCATTGGTGAACAGCCATTTTCAGGCATCTCCAGTGATGGCCCATTGGGTTCAAGGCTCTGGCTGGGCCCCTCAAGGACATTCCCAGAGTCGTCCTCAGCCACTACTGTGTTGTCCTGGCTGTCGGTTTAGGGTCATTGTCTTGTAGGAAGGTGAACCTTCAGCCCAATCTGAGGCACAGAGCTCTGGATCAGAACCTTCAACCCAGTCTGAGGCAAAGATCTCTGGATCAGGTCTTCATTAAGAATACCTCAGTATTTTGCTCCATTCAGCTTCCCCTTCACCCTGACCAATCTCCCTGTCCCCCCAGCATCATGCAGCCAGCACCATGCTTCACTGCAGGGTTAGTATTGGGCAGTTGATGTCAGGTATATAAAGCAAATGCTCTATATAAAAATAAAAAAAACGGATCAAAAGAAAAATTATATGAATGATATTGATCCGCCTCCAAGAGTTCGATCGAGAACCTAATTATTTTGTGCAATCAGTAAAACAGGGAACAAGCGTCTATGCAAAACTATAAATGATTTAGTATATAATAATTTAAAATACAATCAATAACAATGAATATAAAAACAATGATAAAAGAAAACTGTAGTACCAAAAACAGAACACAAGTTTAACACCAAGGCCAGTGTCTCACAATCTATTATTCAACCAGTATAAGAATGCAATGCTGCTTAAAATTATGAGATATATATATATATATATATATATATCAATTGATTATACACAGAAACTCACTAATGAAAATGACAGATACGAGCCCTTGCTCTGCCCAAAACGATGACCAATCTCAGATTGTATAAGTAGTATTGCAATGAAACTTATAAATTATCAGCTTGATATCAAACTAGGGAATATAAAGATTCCCAACAGAGAAGCTCTCTTGTTACCAATATCAGATCTTGTATTCAGTGATATTCATCTTCACTGAATCTGCTGATACTGATGTGGTACTAACACTATCCGTCTGCAATAAGCGCGGTTTCGGTTTGACTAAGTATCAAGCCAATTAATCTATACCAATACTACATGAAACAAAATATACATTACCCAAGGGTCAAGTGATGTGAAGAGTCTCGGGGAAGTCTGCTCTCAAGAGTTTTCCGATAATCCAGAGTTTTTCCAGGAATCTCCCTTTCTTTCTTTGTTCTTTTTTTTCTCTCCTCCTTTTTTTTCCCGTATGTGGTTTCTTAACCAAAAACTTATCAGATGAACACACCCCTCTAGTTTGGAACTTTCCAATCACTATTGGATGGGCGTGTACATTGATAAAGGGTGCGACGTCATAACACTACCCAGAATGCACTTTTGCTACTGGTGTAGTGTTACCTACTCATACCTAGGTGGCACTGTTGTATAAGTCACACGCTTCATGCCCCAAAGAGTTTTGTAAATCTGACTATATTTTCACTATACACACCTGGTATTTTAAAACTAACTGATACATGTAAACACTTCTTACCAATTAGAGACAGACTCTTAGACGCCTTTTGAATGTTTCCCACATTGTTGACTTATAAGACTGATAAAAATATGAATAAACTTTGTTTTCTCAGAGATATCCGTGCCTCCCCTGTTACACCAACGGTACCACATCTTCACAGATACTCATTAACAAAGCCCATACTTAAGCTGTTTTGAATACATTATAGGAATATATACGTCCCTAAAACATATATGATAACAGATACATAACTGTCCTTAAAAGGACGTAACAATATAACACAATACATATATCTTATTGATTTTTAAACAAAACTAAGGTTGATCATAGGTGTCCATAGACATCACAGACTTTCTGCTCATTAGCAAATACCAAACTATGGATGTAATTAGCACTTGCTGCGTCCATGGGGTCCTTATCTCAGAGCTAGGAGACCAACTTTGATACATGCATACATATTTTTGAAGAACATCTAGACAATTCTCACACTGTGGAATTTATATTCAGATAACAAAGATAGTGAATCCTTTACTTCTGTGTGATGCATATTTCAACTGCCTAGATATATAATTAATTGCTACAATAACATAAGTTCCTTTGAACAACACAAAAATCTTCCCATGGAACTACTTTGGCCTACATTAAGATTCATACAAAATAGTGACTATAAACCAACATTGCTCTTAAAGGCAATGAATATCTATCCTGACTAAAATAAGTGAATATAATTTGTTACACTTCTGAAAAGGCATGACAGTGATGAGTGGCGCCTGGTCTCCTCCAGACATGATGCTGCTGCCACCATGCTTCACTGTAGGGATGGTATTGGGCAGGAGATGAGCGGCGCCTGGTCTCCTCCAGACATGATGCTGTAACCACCATGCTTTACTGTAGGGATGGAATTAGGCAGTTGATGAGCGGTGCCTGGTCTCCTCCAGACATGATGCTGCCACCACCATGCTTCACTGTAGGGAGGGTATTGGGCAGTTGATGAGCGGCGCCTGGTCTCCTCCAGACATGATGCTGCCACCACCATGCTTCACTGTAGGGAGGGTATTGGGCAGTTGATGAGCGGCGCCTGGTCTCCTCCAGACATGATGCTGCCAGCACCATGCTTCACTGTAGGGATGGAATTGGGCAGTTGATGAGCGGCGCCTGGTCTCCTCCAGACATGATGCTGTAACCACCATGCTTTACTGTAGGGATGGAATTGGGCAGGTGATGAGCGGCGCCTGGTCTCCTCCAGACATGATGCTGCCCCCACCATGCTTCACTGTAGGGAGGGTATTGGGCAGATGATGAGCGGCGCCTGGTCTCCTCCAGACATGATGCTGCCACTACCATGCTTCACTGTAGGGATGGTATTGGGCGGGTGATGAGCGGCGCCTGGTCTCCTCCAGACATGATGCTGCCACTACCATGCTTCACTGTAGGGATGGTATTGGGCAGGTGATGAGCGGCGCCTGGTCTCCTCCAGACATGATGCTGTCACCACCATGCTTCACTGTAGGGATGGTATTGGGCAGGTGATGAGCGGCGCCTGGTCTCCTCCAGACATGATGCTGCCCCCACCATGCTTCACTGTAGGGATAGTATTGGGCAGGTGATGAGCGGTGCCTGGTCTCCTCCAGACACGATGCTGCCACCACCATGCTTCACTGTAGGGATGGTATTGGGCAGGTGATGAGCGGCGCCTGGTCTCCTCCAGACATGATGCTGTCACCACCATGCTTCAATGTAGGGATGGAACTGGGCAGTTGATTAGCGGTGCCTGGTTTCCTCCAGACATGATGCTGCCACCACCATGCTTCACTGGAGGGTTGGTATTAGGCAGGTGATGAGCGGCGCCTGGTTTCCTCCAGACATGATGCTGCCACCACCATGCTTCACTGTAGGGATGGTATTGGGCAGGTGATGAGCGGCGCCTGGTCTCCTCCAGACATGATGCTGCCCCCACCATGCTTCACTGTAGGGATGGTATTGGGCAGTTGATGAGCGGCGCCTGGTCTCCTCCAGACATGATGCTGCCCCCACCATGCTTCACTGTAGGGATGGAATTAGGCAGTTGATGAGCGGTGCCTGGTCTCCTCCAGACATGATGCTGCCACTACCATGCTTCACTGTAGGGATGGTATTGGGCAGGTGATGAGCGGTGCCTGGTCTCCTCCAGACATGATGCTGCCACCACCATGCTTCACTGTAGGGATGGTATTGGGCAGGTGATGAGCGGCGCCTGGTCTCCTCCAGACATGATGCTGCCCCCACCATGCTTCACTGTAGGGATGGTATTGGGCAGTTGATGAGCGGCGCCTGGTCTCCTCCAGACATGATGCTGCCACCACCATGCTTCACTGTAGGGATGGTATTGGGCAGGTGATGAGCGGTGCCTGGTCTCCTCCAGACATGATGCTGCCACCACCATGCTTCACTGTAGGGATGGAATTAGGCAGTTGATGAGCGGTGCCTGGTCTGCTCCAGACATGATGCTGCCACCACCATGCTTCACTGTAGGGATGGTATTGGGCAGGTGATGAGTGGCGCCTGGTCTGCTCCACACATGATGCTGCCACCACCATGCTTCACTGTAGGGATGGAATTAGGCAGTTGATGAGCGGCGCCTGGTTTCCTCCAGACATGATGCTGCCCCCACCATGCTTCACTGTAGGGATGGTATTGGGCAGGTGATGAGCGGTGCCTGGTCTCCTCCAGACATGATGCTGCCCCCACCATGCTTCACTGTAGGGATGGTATTGGGCAGGTGATGAGCGGCGCCTGGTCTCCTCCAGACATGATGCTGCCACCACCATGCTTCACTGTAGGGATGGTATTGGGCAGGTGATGAGCGGTGCCTGGTCTCCTCCAGACATGATGCTGCCACTACCATGCTTCACTGTAGGGATGGTATTGGGCAGGTGATGAGTGGCGCCTGGTCTCCTCCACACATGATGCTGCCACCACCATGCTTCACTGTAGGGATGGTATTGGGCAGGTGATGAGCGGCGCCTGGTCTCCTCCAGACATAATGCTACCACTACCATGCTTCACTGTAGGGATGGTATTAGGCAAGTGATGAGCGGCGCCTGGTCTCCTCCAGACATGATGCTGCTGCCACCATGCTTCACTGTAGGGATGGTATTGGGCAGGTGATGAGTGGCGCCTGGTCTCCTCCACACATGATGCTGCCACCACCATGCTTCACTGTAGGGATGGTATTGGGCAGGTGATGAGCGGCGCCTGGTCTCCTCCAGACATGATGCTGCCACCCTCATGCTTCACTGTAGGGATGGTATTGGGAAGGTGATGAGCGGCGCCTGGTCTCCTCCAGACATGATGCTGCCACCACCATGCTTCACTGTAGGGATGGTATTGGGCAGGTGATGAGCGGAGCCTGGTCTCCTCCAGACATGATGCTGCCACCACCATGCTTCACTGTAGGGATGGTATTGGGCAAGAGATGAGCGGCACCTGGTCTCCTCCAGACATGATGCTGCCACCACCATGCTTCACTGTAGGGATGGTATTGGGCAGGAGATGAGCGGCACCTGGTCTCCTCCAGACATGATGCTGCCACCCCCATGCTTCACTGTAGGGAGGGTATTGGGCAGGTGATGAGCGGCGCCTGGTCTCCTCCAGACATGATGCTGCCACCACCATGCTTCACTGTAGGGATGGTATTGGGCAAGAGATGAGCGGCACCTGGTCTCCTCCAGACATGATGCTGCCACCACCATGCTTCACTGTAGGGATGGTATTGGGCAGGTGATGAGTGGCGCCTGGTCTCCTCCAGACATGATGCTGCCACCACCATGCTTCACTGTAGGGATGGTATTGGGCAAGAGATGAGCGGCACCTGGTCTCCTCCAGACATGATGCTGCCACCACCATGCTTCACTGTAGGGATGGTATTGGGAAGGTGATGAGCGGCGCCTGGTCTCCTCCAGACATGATGCTGCCACCCTCATGCTTCACTGTAGGGATGGTATTGGGCAGGTGATGAGCGGCGCCTGGTCTCCTCCAGACATGATGCTGCCACCACCATGCTTCACTGTAGGGATGGTATTGGGCAGGTGATGAGCGGCGCCTGGTCTCCTCCAGACATGATGCTGCCACCCTCATGCTTCACTGTAGGGATGGTATTGGGCAGGTGATGAGCGGCGCCTGGTCTCCTCCAGACATGATGCTGCCACCCTCATGCTTCACTGTAGGGATGGTATTGGGCAGGTGATGAGCGGCGCCTGGTCTCCTCCAGACATGATGCTGCCACCACCATGCTTCACTGTAGGGATGGTATTGGGCAGATGATGAGCGGCGCCTGGTCTCCTCCAGACATGATGCTGCCACCACCATGCTTCACTGTAGGGATGGTATTGGGCAGGAGATGAGCGGCACCTGGTCTCCTCCAGACATGATGCTGCCACCCCCATGCTTCACTGTAGGGAGGGTATTGGGCAGGTGATGAGCGGCGCCTGGTCTCCTCCAGACATGATGCTGCCACCACCATGCTTCACTGTAGGGATGGTATTGGGAAAGAGATGAGCGGCACCTGGTCTCCTCCAGACATGATGCTGCCACCACCATGCTTCACTGTAGGGATGGTATTGGGCAGGTGATGAGCGGCGCCTGGTCTCCTCCAGACATGATGCTGCCACCACCATGCTTCACTGTAGGGATGGTATTGGGCAGGTGATGAGCGGCGCCTGGTCTCCTCCAGACATGATGCTGCCACCACCATGCTTCACTGTAGGAATGGTATTGGGCAAGAGATGAGCGGCACCTGGTCTCCTCCAGACATGATGCTGCCACCACCATGCTTCACTGTAGGGATGGCATTGGGCAGGAGATGAGGGGCACCTGGTCTCCTCCAGACATGAGGCCCACATTGGAGGAGGCTGCAGTGATGGTCGACCTTTTGGACGTTTCTCCCACCTTTTAAATTGGGTCTTTGGGGCACTTCTATTACCAAGGTGGTTTTCCCCCAATTAACCCCTTAACCCTTTCACTACTGGAGTTTTTTTTTTTTCGTTTTCATTTTTCTTCCCTATCTTCCTTGAACCATAACTTTTTTTATATTTCCATTCACATAACTGTATAAGGGCTTATTTTTTGCGGGACAAGTTGTGTGTTCTAGTGCCACCATTAATCATGGCATACAATGTAGTGGGAAGCGGTAACAAAATTCCAAATGGGCTGGAATTGGGGAAAAAAACACTTCCTCTACCGTTTTACGGGTTTTGTTTTAACCCATGTCCTTAATTCTCTGTGTCAGTACGATTACAACGATACCCCATTTGTATAGGGGTTTTTTTGTGTCTACATTTATTTTTACACTTTTATACTTTGAAAAAAAATTTTTTTTACATCACCTTATTCTGACCCCCATAATTGTTTGATAGTTATATCTACTGAGCTGTGTGCAGGCTCATTTCTTGCAGGACAATCTGTAGTTTTTATTGATACCATTTTAGAGTGTGTATGACTTCTTGATTAAACTTTTTTGGGTAAGAGAAGCAATGAAAAAAGTTGTAAATTGGCCATTTTAAACCTTTTCTGTTAGGCCATCAGCCGTACTGGAAAGATATTTTTATATTTTAATAGTACGGGCGTTTTCGGTCGTGGTGATACCAATGATGCTTATATTTTTTTTTGTTATTTAGGTATTTACTTTTTTATTACACGAAAAGGGGGGGTGATTTAAACTTTTATACATATTTTTTTGTAAGGATTTTGAAGCTCAAATATGAGCCTATAAAATCATTATTATTTTTTTTTTCATTTTGAACGATCATGTATTTTTAAAATTAGTTTATTACTGTCAATTGCTTATTCCTTATGTTGGTCTGCCATCTGGTGGCTAAAATAAAAATTGCAGCATGAATGCCCTGGGTCTCATCAGCAAGCATTCAAAGCAATTACCGACATTCTCATTGGCCACAGGGGACGCCGGTAGGATGCCTGGAAGCGTGAGCTTCTGGATTTTTGACACTTTAGATGCCGTGATCCCACTTGATCACGGTATCTAAAGCCTTTTCATTAACGTGATCGGCATTATTATATAGCGGCAGGTCTCTTCTGTTTGAAACAGCAGAGGCTTGCCAGCCATGATGCCCGCTGCACATGCAAGTGGGCGCCATGTTAGCCTATAGCTCCAGCACCGTACATGTAAGCGGCTGGTAGCGAAAGGGTTAAACAACAGGCCTATTTTCATTTTTTATTTTTTTTCCTCCCACAGTTGCTGGGAGGGTGTGTTGGGTAGGACCCACAGAGCGAATACGATCGTCCAGGTGGTCCCAAAGCTGCTGGGAGGGTGTGTGGGAAGATCCACAGAACGAATACCAAAATCTGTGGTATTTGCTCTGTGGGTCCTACCCCACACGCCCTCCCAGCAGCTGTGGGACCACCTAGATGGTCGTATTTGCTCTGTGGGTCCTACCCCACACACCCTCCCAGCAGCTGTGGGACCAACTAGATGGTCGTATTTGCTCTGTGGGTCCTACCCCACACGCCCTCCCAGCAGGTGTGGGACCACCTGATCATATTCGCTCTGTGGATCCTCCCCCACGCACCCTCCCAGCAGCTGTGGGACTACCTGGACGGTCGTATTCGCTCTGTAGATCCTCCCAGCAGCCGTAGGACTACCTGGATGGTCGTATTCGCTCTGTAGATCCTCCCAGCAGCCGTGGGACTACCTGGATGGTCCTATTCGCTCTGTGGATCCTCCCCCACACATCCTCCCAGCAGCCGTGGGACTACCTGGATGGTCCTATTCGCTCTGTGGATCCTCCCCCACACACCCCTCCCAGCAGCTGTGGGACTACCTGGATGGCCCTATTCGCTCTGTGGATCCTCCCCCACACATCCTCCCAGCAGCTGTGGGACCACCTGGACTGTGGTTTACTCTCTGTCGATCCTCCCCGAAGCTGTGGGACTACCTGGATGGCCCTATTCGCTCTGTGGATCCTCCCCCCACACACCCTCCCAGCAGCCGTGGGACTACCTGGATGGTCCTATTCGCTCTGTGGATCCTCCCCCACACATCCTCCCAGCAGCCGTGGGACTACCTGGATGGCCCTATTCGCTCTGTGGATCCTCCCCCACACACCCCTCCCAGCAGCTGTGGGACTACCTGGATGGTCCTATTCGCTCTGTGGATCCTCCCCCACACATCCTCCCAGCAGCTGTGGGACCACCTGGATGGTCCTATTCGCTCTGTGGATCCTCCCCCACACACCCCTCCCAGCAGCTGTGGGACCACCTGGATGGCCCTATTCGCTCTGTGGATCCTCCCCCACACACCCCTCCCAGCAGCTGTGGGACTACCTGGATGGTCCTATTCGCTCTGTGGATCCTCCCCCACACACCCCTCCCAGCAGCTGTGGGACCACCTGGATGGCCCTATTCGCTCTGTGGATCCTCCCCCACACACCCCTCCCAGCAGCTGTGGGACCACCTGGATGGCCCTATTCGCTCTGTGGATCCTCCCCCACACACCCCTCCCAGCAGCTGTGGGACCACCTGGATGGCCCTATTCGCTCTGTGGATCCTCCCCCACACATCCTCCCAGCAGCCGTGGGACTACCTGGATGGTCCTATTCGCTCTGTGGATCCACCCCCACACACCCCTCCCAGCAGCTGTGGGACCACCTGGATGGCCCTATTCGCTCTGTGGATCCTCCCCCACACACCCTCCCAGCAGCTGTGGGACCACCTGGATGGCCCTATTCGCTCTGTGGATCCTCCCCCACACATCCTCCCAGCAGCTGTGGGACTACCTGGATGGCCCTATTCGCTCTGTGGATCCTCCCCCACACATCCTCCCAGCAGCTGTGGGACCACCTGGATGGCCCTATTCGCTCTGTGGATCCTCCCCCACACACCCCTCCCAGCAGCTGTGGGACCACCTGGATGGCCCTATTCGCTCTGTGGATCCTCCCCCACACATCCTCCCAGCAGCTGTGGGACCACCTGGATGGTCCTATTCGCTCTGTGGATCCTCCCCCACACACCCCTCCCAGCAGCTGTGGGACCACCTGGATGGCCCTATTCGCTCTGTGGATCCACCCCCACACACCCCTCCCAGCAGCTGTGGGACCACCTGGATGGTCCTATTCGCTCTGTGGATCCTCCCCCACACACCCCTCCCAGCAGCTGTGGGACTACCTGGATGGCCCTATTCGCTCTGTGAGTCCTCCCCCACACATCCTCCCAGCAGCTGTGGGACCACCTGGACTGTGGTTTACTCTCTGTCGATCCTCCCCGAAGCTGTGGGACTACCTGGATGGCCCTATTCGCTCTGTGGATCCTCCCCCACACACCCTCCCAGCAGCCGTGGGACTACCTGGATGGTCCTATTCGCTCTGTGGATCCTCCCCCACACATCCTCCCAGCAGCCGTGGGACTACCTGGATGGTCCTATTCGCTCTGTGGATCCTCCCCCACACATCCTCCCAGCAGCCGTGGGACTACCTGGATGGCCCTATTCGCTCTGTGGATCCTCCCCCACACACCCCTCCCAGCAGCTGTGGGACCACCTGGATGGCCCTATTCGCTCTGTGGATCCTCCCCCACACACCCCTCCCAGCAGCTGTGGGACTACCTGGATGGTCCTATTTGCTCTGTGGATCCTCCCCCACACATCCTCCCAGCAGCCGTGGGACTACCTGGATGGCCCTATTCGCTCTGTGGATCCTCCCCCACACACCCCTCCCAGCAGCTGTGGGACTACCTGGATGGTCCTATTTGCTCTGTGGATCCTCCCCCACACACCCCTCCCAGCAGCTGTGGGACTACCTGGATGGCCCTATTCGCTCTGTGGATCCTCCCCCACACATCCTCCCAGCAGCTGTGGGACCACCTGGATGGTCCTATTCGCTCTGTGGATCCTCCCCCACACACCCCTCCCAGCAGCTGTGGGACCACCTGGATGGCCCTATTCGCTCTGTGGATCCACCCCCACACACCCCTCCCAGCAGCTGTGGGACCACCTGGATGGTCCTATTCGCTCTGTGGATCCTCCCCCACACACCCCTCCCAGCAGCTGTGGGACCACCTGGATGGCCCTATTCGCTCTGTGGATCCACCCCCACACACCCCTCCCAGCAGCTGTGGGACCACCTGGATGGCCCTATTCGCTCTGTGGATCCTCCCCCACACACCCCTCCCAGCAGCTGTGGGACCACCTGGATGGCCCTATTCGCTCTGTGGATCCTCCCCCACACACCCCTCCCAGCAGCTGTGGGACCACCTGGATGGTCCTATTCGCTCTGTGGATCCTCCCCCACACACCCCTCCCAGCAGCTGTGGGACCACCTGGATGGTCCTATTCGCTCTGTGGATCCTCCCCCACACACCCCTCCCAGCAGCTGTGGGACCACCTGGATGGTCCTATTCGCTCTGTGGATCCTCCCCCACACACCCCTCCCAGCAGCTGTGGGACCACCTGGATGGTCCTATTCGCTCTGTGGATCCTCCCCCACACACCCCTCCCAGCAGCTGTGGGATGCACTGCAGTGATCATCGCTCCTAATACCTGTGACCACCTACCATGACCTTACTGTGTTACTCCCACCCGGTCTAGTTGCTGTCTGTGCTGCACACGGCGGTTAATGGTGGTTAGAATAAAATGACTCAACCGTGTCATCACCCTGTATATCGCATTATTATACTGTATAAAACATCACCCTATATATAATACTCATCGTTCTGTATATAACACCCATCATCTTACACAGTACATAACACTCGTCATCCTGTATATAACAATGATGGCACTTACAGGCAGTAGATCCTCAGTCAGGAGATCGGTGACATCTTGTGATCTGAAACAGCAAAAAATAAAATAAAAATTAAATCTGAAAGCTCTGATGGAAAAGGACGAAGGAGATGGCGAGAGGCCGTGGACAATGTACAACAGTGAGCATTGAGCACCATACCTGCAGGTTGGAGGGTGTGATGTACAGAGATATCTCAGGGTCAAACAGGCAGTGCGGTAGTGTTAGGTAGGGATCGTCAGGCAGTGCGGTAGTTTTAGGTAGGGATCGTCAGGCAGTGCGGTAGTGTTAGGTAGGGATCGTCAGGCAGTGCGGTAGTTTTAGGTAAGGATAGGCAGGAAGTGTGGTAGTGTTAGGTAGGGATAGGCAGGAAGTGTGGTAGTGTTAGGTAAGGATAGGCAGGAAGTGTGGTAGTGTTAGGTAGGGATAGGCAGGAAGTGTGGTAGTGTTAGGTAGGGATCGGCAGGCAGTGCGGTAGTGTTAGGTAGGGATCGGCAGGCAGTGCGGTAGTGTTAGGTAAGGATAGGCAGGAAGTGTGGTAGTGTTAGGTAGGGATCGTCATGCAGTGTGGTAGTGTTAGGTAGGGATCGTCAGGCAGTGCGGTAGTGTTAGGTAGGGATCGTCAGGCAGTGCGGTAGTTTTAGGTAAGGATAGGCAGGAAGTGTGGTAGTGTTAGGTAGGGATCGGCAGGCAGTGCGGTAGTGTTAGGTAGGGATCGTCATGCAGTGTGGTAGTGTTAGGTAGGGATCGTCAGGCAGTGCGGTAGTGTTAGGTAGGGATCGTCAGGCAGTGCGGTAGTTTTAGGTAAGGATAGGCAGGAAGTGTGGTAGTGTTAGGTAGGGATAGGCAGGAAGTGTGGTAGTGTTAGGTAAGGATAGGCAGGAAGTGTGGTAGTGTTAGGTAGGGATAGGCAGGCAGTGCGGTAGTGTTGGGTAGGGATCGGCAGGCAGTGCGGTAGTGCTAGGTAGGGATCGGCAGGCAGTGCGGTAGTGTTAGGTAGGGATGAACAGGCAGTGCGGTAGTGTTAGGTAGGGATCGTCAGGCAGTGCGGTAGTGTTAGGTAGGGATGAACAGGCAGTGCGGTAGTGTTAGGTAGGGATGAACAGGCAGTGTGGTACTGTTAGGGATAGGCAGAGTAGTATTGTTAGGTAGAGATCGTTGGGCAGTGCGGTAGTGTTAAGCATGGATAGGGAGGCAGTGTGGTAGTGTGAGGTAGGTATAGGCAATCAGTGTGGTAGTGTAAGGCCTGTATTACACCAACAGATTATATGACAGATTTTATGACCAATCATTGATCAGATGGCCTTTTAGACACACAGATCTTTTGTAATACACACCAACTATTGGTCTAACTAGACAGATATTGGTCAGATAATCAGTTGCTGTTATACAGCCCTAAGGCAGGGAAAAGCAGGCAGTGTGGTAGTGTTGGCTATGGATAGGCAGGCAGAGTGGTATTGTGAGGTAGGGATTGTCAGGTGGCAGTGTGGTAGTGTTAGCTATGGATAGGCAGGCAGTGTGGTAGTGTGAGGTAGAGATTGTAAGGCAGTGTGACAGTATAAGGTAGGTATCATCAGTCAGTGCGGTAGTGTTGGCTATGGATAGGCAGGCAGTGTGAGGTAGGGATAGGCAGGCAGAGTGGTAGTGTGAAGTAGGGATTGTCAGGCAGTGTGGTAGTGTGAGGTAGGGATTGTAAGGCAGTGTGACAGTATAAGGTAGGTATCATCAGTCAGTGCGGTAGTGTTGGCTATGGATAGGCAGGCAGTGTGAGGTAGGGATAAGGCAGGCAGAGTGGTAGTGTGAAGTAGGGATTGTCAAGCAGTGTGGTAGTGTGAGGTAGGGATTGTCAGGCAGTGTGGTAGTGTGAGGTAGGGATTGTAAGGCAGTGTGACAGTATAAGGTAGGGATCATCAGTCAGTGCGGTAGTGTTGGCTATGGATAGGCAGGCAGTGTGAGGTAGGGATAGGCAGGCAGAGTGGTAGTGTGAAGTAGGGATTGTCAGGCAGTGTGGTAGTGTTGGCTATGGATAGGCAGGCAGTGTGAGGTAGGGATAGTCAGGCAGTGTGAGGTAGGGATAGGCAGGCAGAGTGGTAGTGTGAAGTAGGGATTGTCAGGCAGTGTGGTAGCGTTGGCTATGGATAGGCAGGCAGTGTGAGGTAGGGATAGGCAGGCAGTGTGAGGTAGGGATAGTCAGGCAGTGTGAGGTAGGGATAGGCAGGCAGAGTGGTAGTGTGAAGTAGGGATTGTCAGGTGGCAGTGTTAGCTATGGATAGGCAGGCAATGTGGTAGTGTGAGGATGGGATCGTCAGGCAGTGCGGTAGTGTTAGGTAGGGATCGTCAGGCAGTGCGGTAGTGTTAGGTAAGGATAGGCAGGAAGTGTGGTAGTGTTAGGTAGGGATCGTCAGGCAGTGCGGTAGTGTTAGGTAGGGATCGTCAGGCAGTGCGGTAGTGTTAGGTAGGGATCGTCAGGCAGTGCGGTAGTGTTAGGTAGGGATAGGCAGGAAGTGTGGTAGTGTTAGGTAGGGATCGGCAGGCAGTGCGGTAGTGTTAGGTAGGGATGAACAGGCAGTGCGGTAGTGTTAGGTAGGGATCGTCAGGCAGTGCGGTAGTGTTAGGTAGGGATGAACAGGCAGTGCGGTAGTGTTAGGTAGGGATGATCAGGCAGAGTGGTAGTGTGAAGTAGGGATTGTCAGGCAGTGTGGTAGTGTTGGCTATGGATAGGCAGGCAGTGTGAGGTAGGGATAGGCAGGCAGAGTGGTAGTGTGAAGTAGGGATTGTCAGGCAGTGTGGTAGTGTTGGCTATGGATAGGCAGGCAGTGTGAGGTAGGGATAGGCAGGCAGTGTGAGGTAGGGATAGGCAGGCAGAGTGGTAGTGTGAAGTAGGGATTGTCAGGTGGCAGTGTTAGCTATGGATAGGCAGGCAATGTGGTAGTGTGAGGTAAGGATTGTCAGGCAGTGTGGCAGTACAAGGAAGGGATCGTCAGGCAGTGTAGTAGTGTTAAGTATAGATAGGGAGGCGGTATTGTAGTGTGAGGTAAAGGTTGTCAGGCAGTGTGGCAGTACAAGGAAGGGATCGTCAGGCAGTGTAGTAGTGTTAAGTATAGATAGGGAGGCGGTGTTGTAGTGTGAGGTAAGGATTGTCAGGCAGTGTGGCAGTACAAGGAAGGGATCGTCAGGCAGTGTAGTAGTGTTAAGTATAGATAGGGAGGCGGTATTGTAGTGTGAGGTAAAGGTTGTCAGGCAGTGTGGCAGTACAAGGAAGGGATCATCAGGCAGTGTAGTAGTGTTAAGTATGGATAGGGAGGCGGTGTTGTATTGTGAGGTAAGGATTTTATTACATGACACGGAGGCTCCTATTGCTATCTCTTTCTTTACTAAAATCATATAGCAGCAAAGAATAAACACATCAATCAAAATGGAAACCATGGCAACTGACTCCTCCCCACTGTGCCAGTATAACAGTTCTAGCCTCTGTCGACTCCTCCTCTTTCTTTGCTGCTCTTCTCACAGATAAGTACAGTGGTCTCAATTCTAAGGGCTGAGCTTTATTATATATTGTATTAGGTTATTGTGATATATTATATATTATATGCTTTTCTTGTAGTCTTTTCTTCAGGGTGTGAGGTGTTTCATTCCTCCCCACTCTTTTCTTTTGTGGCCCTTATTTGTTTTATTCTCCCTAGGCATTTTTTCCTTATTTAGGTTTTCGGTTACCCTCTTCTAGCGCCGCTTGTTTTGACCCCCGCCCCCCCGTGCGGCCATTTCGCTGCTTTATCGGGCTTCCGCCACTCACCGCCCCCTCTGCTCCGCTCCGTTTTCTTCTCCCTTCTGGGCGGCCGAGATCTCGCGAGATTTCGGCCGCCATTTTACCTCACCAGGTCTCCGGCGGTTCGCGCGCCTCCCGCTCTCTCCTCACTGAGCCGGGCGTGATCTCGCGGTATTTCGCGAGATTTCCTCAGTTTCTCCTCAGTGAGCTGCCGGAGCCTCCCTATATCCTCACTAGTGCGATATTCTCTGTGCTTTGGGGGTTTTGTTGATCATTATTAGCCACATTAGGCTCAGTTAATACTGCCTTGTTTTATTACAATGTCCAAAGACAACATGGGTGGGTGTGAGTCTTCCCCTGAAATTTTGGAGGTGCCCTCTAATACACAGGAACCAGGTGCCATGTCTGTAGAGGCACAGACTTCGGCTATTCAGCGCTCAGTGACTGCAGCTATCCAGGCTGCTATGGGGTCTATGTCCACAGCCATATCCAATTCAATTTCTGAGGCCCTTATGGCCGGCCCCTCCTCCTCCAAACCTTCTAGGTCCCATCCATCTGAGACCTTACTACCTGCCTCCAGAACCGTTAAGACTGGTGGAACTGTAGCCACCCAAGATGGCGTGCCCCGTTCACGCAAAAGAGCCTATGCCCGCCAGGCAGAAAAGGCGAGGCAGTAGAAATGCGCTAGAGCGCAACCAGATTACGTTTCGGGGTCTGAACCCGACTCAGATGAGGAGGCTCAGTATCACTATCGAATTTGAGGACTTGGAGGAGGAAGATCTTTTGGATTCAGACCTTCCAGGTCCATCCTCAGGATCTATCACGCCATGGTCTGCTTCCATGGAGGTTCCTTTGGAATCCTCAGCTATTTTAGATCCCGAGGGTGAGCCCCTATTTGACCCCGATGCATTACATCACCCTAGGTCTGCAGAGTGGCTCCCGTCCTCACATGTGGCAAAGTACCTAGAAGCCCGAGTGCGCCAACCTCTTTCTAAGGAGGCGCGCAATAAAATGAAAGCTGAGTGCCCCAGACCTATTATTCCCAACAAGGTCTGTGAGACGCCTATAGTTGACCCGAAGATGTGTCAATTCCTCTCTAAATCGGGCTGGAACCCAAAGAAGGGTCTTGAGTCGGCCTTAAAGTCCTGTCAGGACAAGCTTTTAGACCTATTGGGCCCACTGACAAAAATTTTTGAATTGGCTGAGTCAGCCAGAACCCAGAATTCACTGGTAGATCCGGAGGAGCTCCGGGGATGGGTTCAGCGTGCCGTGTGCATCACGGGCAATGTTAATACTTCGCTCTCCATAGAGAGACGAAAGGCGATTCTTTTCAAGATAGAACCCAAACTCTCTAATTTAGCCCTCACAGAGGCAGGTAAAGAGGCCCAGGGATTACTGTTCGGGGATTCCTTCATAAAGGACCTGTCCCGATTTGTAGGAGCCTTCACTGCCCTTGACAAGGCCCAGACCTCGATGAAACGAGTCTTCCAGGGTAGGGTCTCTCACAGGGCCGGCAGCTCTAGGGGCCGCCTGTCCGGCCGTTCTTCCTACCAGACCCGTGGTTCGGGTCGAGGCTCCTTCCCTTATCGTTCCTACACACAAGAGTTCCGGCAGCCACCCGCCTTCTTCCCCACCTGAGGATCTTCTTGGCGTTCCCGCGGAGCCAGAGGTTCATCTACCCGACGCCCTTTCGGTAAGTCGACTTCCAACGTCTTCTTTGACCCCTTGGGTAGGGGGCAGGCTCCGTCTTTTTTCCCATGTCTGGTCAACCATCACTGCCGACCCATGGGTTCTTTCTACTGTACGGGGATTCCACATAGAACTGATTTGCTCTCAGATCCAAATCCCTCCTCCACATCCTGTAGTCCTCCCGTCCTCAACGCGCCAGTTGTTACATCAGGAGCTGACGGCGCTATGTCAGAAGGGTGCCATAGAGCGGGCTCCCGTATCCACAGAGGGAATCATAAGCAGTATGTTCCTGGTGGCCAAAAAAGGAGGCCAGATGCGTCCCGTAATCAACCTTCGGGCTCTAAACGCTTTCGTGCAGTATCGGTACTTCAAGATGGAGGGCATACACCTTCTCAGGGATTTGCTGCTCCATGGAGATTGGATGGTCAAACTGGACCTGAAAGATGCCTACCTGACAGTGCCGGTAGCCGAGTCTTCCAGGGATCTCCTTCGTTTTCTCTGGGGCTCGGAGGTATGGAGGTTCACATGTCTACCCTTCGGACTCTCTTCGGCCCCTTGGTGCTTCACCAAACTTCTACGGCCGGTCATCTCCTGTCTCCGCAGTCAAGGGATTCGTCTGATTATTTATCTGGACGATATCCTCATCATGGCCCAGTGCCCTTCCGTCCTGCTTACACATCTGCAGGGTTCCATGGACCTGTTATCTCGATTGGGGTTTCTTTTCAATCTAGAGAAGTCGTCTCTGACTCCGGCCCAGTCCATAGAATTCTTGGGCTTCACCATCAATTCATCCACGGAGACCCTCAGCCTCCCTCCTTCCAAAGTGCGGGCCATCCGCAAGGAGCTCCTTCATTCCCTCTCTCTTCCACAAGTTTCCCTACGCCACCTGGCCCGTATAATAGGCCTTCTCTCTTCGTCCATCCAAGCAGTGTTCCCAGCTCCTCTACATTATCGGGCCATGCAGAGGCTCAAAATTGCCCACCTTCAATCGGGAGCATCATACGCGGATCTGATCACCTTGGACGAGGACACCAGAGACGAGTTGACTTGGTGGGTCCACAACCTGGAAGTATGGAACGGGAAGGCGATTTTTCGACCCCGTCCGGATATCACGATAGAGTCGGATGCCAGCCTTCTAGGCTGGGGAGCTTACAGCAACGGAGTGACTACCGGAGGTCGTTGGTCAGTAGAGGAGTCCGGTCTTCACATCAACTCCTTAGAGCTGCTGGTGGGCTCTTTTGCAATTCGCAGTTTCGCGAGCAGTCTGACCAAGGCTTGCATCAGGTTGCGGATGGACATCATCTCTGCGGTCAGGTATGTCAATGCCATGGGAGGCACGCATTCTACAACCCTATCCCACCTGGCGCGGGATTTCTGGACTTTCTGCCTTGCCAGGGAGATCACGGTGTCGGCAGAGTATATACCGGGCCTACACAATACCCATGCAGACTGGAGCTCTCGTTTTCTGTCAGACTCCAGCGATTGGAGATTAGACACCACAGTCTTCTCGTCCATTTCATCCCGTTGGGGTCCTTTCTGTTTAGACCTCTTTGCATCTCGTCTGAACTCCCAACTCCCTCGGTTTTACAGCTGGCGTCCGGATCCGGACGCGGAGGCGGTAGATGCATTTCTTCAAGATTGGACCGGCCACATTTCCTACGCTTTCCCTCCGTTTGCTCTGATCCCACGAGTCTTAACTCTAACCCGCCTTCAGGGAGCGGATCTCGTTCTTATAGTCCCGTTTTGGACCACCCAGTCGTGGTTTCCCCAACTTCTGGAGTGTCTAATCCAATGCCCTCTACTTCTTCCGCTCTTCCCGGACCTCTTGTTAGATCCTTCGGGTCTCGGGCATCCTCTTATCCTCGAAGGCTCCCTCCAACTTCTGGCGTGCAGAATTTCAGGGAACCCTGGAATGTTGCTGGAATTTCGGACTCAGCTAGACGCCTATTGGACGAGGCGTGGGCTCCAGGGACCAGACGGTCTTATCGGTCAGCCTGGAGATCTTGGGCTGATTGGTGCCAGGCTAGGCACCTGGATCCCGTTCCAGCCCCTGTAACCGATGTACTTCAATTTCTTACTTCGCTTTTTGAGGATGGTAAAGCATACCGTACCATCAACTTGTACCGCTCCGCCATTTCTGCTTTTCACCACGGGTTTGGGGGGTGCCCGGCGGGTCAGCATCCTCTAGTTTGCCATCTTCTTAGAGGTTCCCGTCTTTCCCGTCCACCCAGACCTCGTTTCTCCTCTACGTGGGATGTTTCCTCTGTGCTGTCCCTTTTTTCCTCGTGGCCTTCAAATACGGACCTTGCCCTTCGCCAGCTTTCTGCTAAGCTAGTTTCCTTGTTTTGCTTGATCTCCTGCAAGAGGGTGTCTGACGTCCGCGCTTTGGATTACGACGCTCGATCCTTCACTCCTGATGGGGTTGTGTTTAACATCACACGACGCACCAAGACTAATATCAGGTCCGTTTCTTATCCGTGTTTTCCGGACTCTCCTGCCCTCTGCCCTGTGGCCTGCCTCCGGGAATATGAGATACGTACTCTCCCTCTTCGTTCGCCTAATTGTCCACAGCTTTTTCTATCATACCGGCGCCCTTTTGGACCGGTCTCAACGATCACTTTAGCCCGCTGGGTGAAGTGGGTTATGTCCTTGGCAGGTGTGAATACGGCGATTTTCTCCGCACATTCCACTAGAGGGGCTTCGGCAACCTCCATGACTATGGCAGGCGCCAGTTTTGGAGGACATTATGAGATTGGCGGATTGGTCACGAGTATCTACCTTTCGTGAATTCTATTTCCGGCCTCCAGTTCATGTTTTTTCTTCTGTGGTAAGTCAGCTTTGAACTCGCAATAGGAGCCTCCGTGTCATGTAATAAAATTGCATGATTTTCCTATCTTGTGACGTAAAGTCATGATTTTATTAAAGACACGGAGGCGAGTATTGCCCCGCCCTATTTCCCCCCCTGGGTTTTGAGACTTGATAATTGTGAATTTATATTATGTCTACATCCGACAGTTATGTTACTATATATACACTGCAATGCGTTACTGATGATTGTTACCTTCATTTTGGGCGTTTTTTCTACCTTTTGTCTTGTTTTGTTTTCATAGGATGAATTTACCGCTTTCCAGCTGCTACTTTCGTTTGAGTTTCCAGTTGTATTCTTCGGTTGAAGAGTTGGTTGGTCTTCTGTTTCTAGGGAGTGTTTGGTCATCGAGATCAGTTTTCCAGTGGACTATCACCATCAAAGAAAGAGGAGGAGTCGACAGAGGCTAGAACTGTTATACTGGCACAGTGGGGAGGAGTCAGTTGCCATGGTTTCCATTTTGATTGATGTGTTTATTCTTTGCTGCTATATGATTTTAGTAAAGAAAGAGATAGCAATACTCGCCTCCGTGTCTTTAATAAAATCATGACTTTACGTCACAAGATAGGAAAATCATGCAATTGTCAGGCAGTGTGGCAGTACAAGGAAGGGATCATCAGGCAGTGTAGTAGTGTTAAGTATGGATAGGGAGGCGGTGCTGTAGTGTGAGGAAAGGATTGTCAGGCAGTGTGGCAGTACAAGGAAGGGATCGTCAGGCAGTGTAGTAGTGTTAAGTATAGATAGGGAGGCGGTGTTGTAGTGTGAGGTAAGGATTGTCAGGCAGTGTGGCAGTACAAGGTACAGATTGTCAGGCAGTGTAGTAGTGTTAAGTATGGATAGGGAGGCGGTGCTGTAGTGTGAGGAAAGGATTGTCAGGCAGTGTGGCAGTACAAGGAAGGGATCGTCAGGCAGTGTAGTAGTGGTAAGTATGGATAGGGAGGCGGTGCTGTAGTGTGAGGAAAGGATTGTCAGGCAGTGTGGCAGTACAAGGAAGGGATCGTCAGGCAGTGTAGTAGTGTTAAGTATAGATAGGGAGGCGGTGCTGTAGTGTGAGGAAAGGATTGTCAGGCAGTGTGGCAGTACAAGGTACAGATTGTCAGGCAGTGTGGTAGTTAGTGTTAGCTATGGATAGGCAGGCAGTGTGGTACTGTAATGTAAGGATTGTCAGGCAGTGTGGCAGTACAAGGTACAGATTGTCAGGCAGTGTGGTAGTTAGTGTTAGCTATGGATAGGCAGGCAGTGTGGTACTGTAATGTAGGGATTGTCAGGCAGGGTGGCGGTGTTAGGTCGTGATATGGGAGAAATTAAAAAAGGTAAACATGATTTCAAATACTCCTTAAAGGATTAAAATTTCCCTCCACCTCAGGTTTTACTACAATTGAGGCTTTTATAGGCATAAAAAAAATTATAGTAGTATTCCTTAACCCCTTCAGTACCGAGCCACTTTTCCTTAAATCCCAAGCCGATTTTTGCAAATCTGACATATTACTGTCACGACGACTTCTGGGAGGGAACATCATACCATACACAAGAGGGGGGAGGTATCTGGCCTAGAAGCTTGGGGTCACTACCTAATGAATCCTAACCCTAGCCCGAATGAACAGACCTTAGTGCAGTAATGGTGAACCTTTTAGAGACGGAGTGCCCAAAACTGCAACCAAATACCCAGTTATTAATTGCAAAGTGCCAACACGGAAATTTAACCTGAATACCAATATAATATACCTTTCATGTCCTTTATCATTTATCTATAATAGATTAATAGCCTACATTTAATGCGCTGCCTGTGCTGTTCATAGTGTGTCCTGGGGATGATGAATTGCAGGAAAAGTCTAAAGCATACTGCTATGCCATAGACTTTTTCCAGGGCGTGGGTACCCACATAGAGGGCTCTGAGTGCCGCCTCTGGCACCCGTGCCATAGGTTCGCCATCACTGCCTTAGTGCTAGGACCGTTCATTCACTGGAACCTAAAGCCTGGCTACCCTGTAATGGCCTGAGGTAGTGATAGGGCCCAAAGACGACCCGTTCCTTAAGCAGACCAGATACCAGACTCAGACCAGATACCAGAAGGCAGGGGAAACAACACAAAACAAATACAAAGGAATGAGACACCTAACTCCGGAAGTAAAAGAAAGAGCAGGAACACCAGAGGAGACAACACACACCAGCTCTTCCACTTGCAAATGAAGCTATACACCACAAGGAGTGAAGAGAGTAGCCAGACTTGAATAGTAATGACCACTATGACTAGACTAGACTAGAGGTGTGCTCATTACCATCAACAACAAAGTGAAATTAAAAGAGGCTGTCAGATGACATCACGTGCAAACAGCCTCTCTGACCTTCTAACACCTATCATTAAAGGAGGAAAAGAAAAGGGGTGAAGAAATGGTGAGCGCCACTCCGTTAGTAAATACAATATAATCAATAAATATTCGTGCACTAGGATGGTAATACGTTAAAACATCCAATGATGCTGGCAAGATAATGTTATCACTATTGTTATAGAATAACCTTTTGGTAAATCTAAAATGAATAAAAAATAGGTGATAATTTATATTACAATATTAAATAAATAAACAAAAAATAATAAATACAAAATAAATAAATAAATCATTCACTCACTTCACTGGGGGGGGTGGTCGTCAGGATAAGCACATGACACCTGCGACCTAAAAAAAAAACCCGGCCAGGATCGCAGGTAGTGACAGACGGCAGCACCACAGGAGGGCTTCAGGTCAAACAATTTATTTGGTATAATATATGGCTCAACGCGTTTCGGGGACATAAGTTCCCCTTCCTCAGGAGCAAGTGTAGGATATACAATTACAAAATTCATACATATTTATACATATTTTTACATATTTATACATGTTAAAATGTGCGCCAGAGAGGCACAGTGTGCTGGGAAATGCTGGAGGCAGGTCTGAGGCCTAGGCTAGGCCCTGACCTCCCTTTACTGGCATCAGCACCCTGCAGTTTAATTTGTGGGGTGCTGATGGGAGCGGACTCCCTCTGTAACTGCTGTGGTAAAGTGAACAGAAAAGTGTATGGTAAAGTCCTGGAAGGGGTGTTTATCCCACCCAGCTTCCTCAACTGGGGGAGGCAAATAAAATCCAGAAGGTTAAAATGGTCTCAGCAATGTGTAGGTTGCTGAGACGGTTTTATTAAGTTTATGGGCTGGATTTTATTGGACTGGGAGAAGGTAGGATTGGTAGAGGGACCTCCCCATTCCGGACAGGTTTTCCCCTAGCCTGAGGGATCCCCAGCTGAAGCCAGCTGGGATCGTTAAGGGGAAATAAAGCACCGTCCAGGCTGTCAGTCTGGGGAAAGTAATGCCTGGAGAAAGTCTGGAAAACTGGCTGCCCCGCTGGCTAGAGAAGCCAAATTCTCTGTGTGAACTGTGCTTAATAGGTGAGTTAGGAACTTCACTGTATTAGCCAGAGCCCAGACGGGCAGATGTTTATTTTGGTTTATGTTTTGTGGTGCTGGACCTTCACCTTACCCAGTGAATTATAACTGGGGTTGCCTGTATTGCCGGAGTGTGATAAATAAAGCAACATTTGGACTTTACCCCTGTGGTCTGCAAGAGAATCTGTCATCGCCGCCCTGCCTGAGAGTGTAACCCATTACACTGCTTACATACAGTGGACACCATGGTCCACAGAATGTAAGGGGTTAAACATCCATGATTGCTGCTTCTGCCAGTCCGGGCTGTTAGAGCAGGAGCGTGGCTCTCATGTAAGGGACCTGTGCAATTCTTAGACCGGCACACTGTAAATAGGCAGCAGACCAGCCTAAGGCCCCTAAGTGACCGTGGTAAAAATGCATATCGGTGGTCACTAAGGGCTTAACCCCTTAAGGACACATGACATACCGGTACGGCATGTTTCCCGAGTCCTTAAGGACACATGACGTACCGGTACGTCATGTGTTGTTCCGATCACTGCCGCCCGGCGGACGGTGATCGGAACAAGGTGCCTGCTCAAATCATTGAGCAGGCACCTCGGCTAAATGCGCATGGGGGTCCCATGACCTCCCCATGTCGGCGATCGCCACAAGCTGCAGGTCAATTCAGACCTGCGCTTTGCTGCGCTTTCTGCAGTTTCTGATCCCCGCGGTCCTGACCGCGGGGATCAAAAACTTTAAATCGACCAAAATATATATTTTTCTCTCTCCACCCCTGAATGGTTTTATGCTGGCGGGTGGTGCAGGGGGGGTTGTAGGCGGTGCGGGAGGCGGACGGTGCGGCAGGTGGGATTGCGATCCCCCGCCCGCCTCCTCTTGAATAATCATTGGTGTCCAGTGGTTATACCAGTGTCAGCACATTGCTGACACTCTGGTATAAACGTCTGACATCTGTGCTGTTGATGTCAGCCGTTTAACCCTTTCCATACCGCGGTCCGTACGGACCGCTGTATGGAAGAGGTTAAAAGTCAGTGAGCTCCCACCCTCTCCCATCGGGGGGCTGCTGTGCCTTTGCAGCCCCCAGACAGGATAGGGTCACAGAGGGAGGGAGCCCCCCTCCTTCCCCTTCCCCATCTGCTCAGTTGTGGCAGACGGGGAAGGTTCCCATGGCAACAGGACGCCTTCTCAGGTATCCTGCTGTCCATGGTGCTGAACAGATCTGTGCTAAAGGCATAGATCTGTTCAGACAAAGTTTAAGTAAAATACAGTACAATACACTATATAGTGTACTGTACTGTATTATACAGACATCAGACCCACTGTATCTTCAAGAACCAAGTGGGTCTGGGTAAAAAAAAACTGAATAAAAAAAATAAATAAATACACTACACATATTAGGCATCACCACGTCTGTAACAACCTGATCTATAAAACGGTCATGTTACTTTTCCTGCACGGTGAACGCCATAAAAATAAAAAAATAAAACTATGAGGAAATTTACATTTTGCCCACCTTACTTCCCCAAAAAGGTAATAAAAGTGATCAAAAAAGTCGCATGTATGCCAAAATAGTACCAATCAAACCATCATCTCATCCCGCAAAAATCATACCCTACCCAAGATAATCGCCCAAAAACTGAAAAAAACATGGCTCTTAGACTATGGAAACACTAACACTAAAACATGATTTTTTTTTGTTTAAAAAATGAAATCATTGTGTAAAACTTACATAAATAAAAAAAAAGTATACATATTAGATATCGCCGCGTCCGTATCGACCAGCTCTATAAAATATCACATGACCTAACCCCTCAGATGACCACTGTAAAAAAACAAACAAAAAAAACGGTGTAAAAAAAGCTATTTCTTGTCATCTTACGTCACAAAAAGTGTAATAGCAAGCAATCAAAAAGAAATTGAAACTTGGAAATTTGCAATTTTTTACAAATGTTTGGTAAATTTCATATTTTTTTATAAATAAAAAAGATTTTTTTAAACTTCATTTTACCAGTGTCATGAAGTACAATATGTGACGAAAAAACTATCTCAGAACGGCCTGGATAAGTCAAAGCGTTTTAAAGTTATCTCCACTTAAAGTGACACTGGTCAGATTTGCAAAAAATGGCCTGGTCCTTAAGGTGAAATAAGGCCTGGTCCTTAAGGTGTCCTTATGGGGTTAAAGGGGATGTCCCACAAAAAATATTCTACAGTTTTCAATTCAGCACCTGGATCTGAATACTTTTGTAATTGCATAATAAAAATTTTGTATGGGCATTGATTCCTGAGTAAAATTTATATGTATAATGCAATCTGTCGTAAATGGCCACTTTCATCCTTGAGCTGCGAAAGGGAGAGAGCTACAGCAAAATAGACACCCCTCTAGCTGAGCAACTGGGGCAAGTAATAAGGAGATCTTTGGAGCCATGTGAGGTACTGGGCTGGTTGTAGCTTCGTTAGAAAGAGATTGTCACGGTAGGGAACAGGGAGCCCTCGGGATACAGTATTTTCCGCATATAATGGTCTCCTCAGATCCAGCCAATCACGGCCACTTCTCTGGTAAGTATCTGTATTAGTTCCTAGTTAGCAGTAGTCCTGGATGTTCTATGTTAGGACTTATCTCTCTTAGGCTATTTTCAAACTTGTGACAGTGTGATCCGGCGGGCAGTTCAGACGACGGATCCGCCGATTTGGATCTGACTGAAAGCATTTGTGAGACGCATCTGGATGCGGATCAGTCTCACAAATGCATTGCAAGAACGGATCCATCTCTCCGCTTGTCATGCGGACCAACGGATCCGTCTTGTATCTTTTTTCAAATTTTTACCAGTCTGCGCATGTGCAGACCGGAAGGACGGATCCGGCATTCCGGCAAGTCTTCAGTTTTTTTCGCCGGAGATAAAACCGTAGCATTTCACAGTTCAGACTGACCTGAAGACATCCTGATGCATCCTGAACGGATCGCTCTCCATTCAGGATGCCTGGGGATCTGCCTGATCAGTTCTTTTCCGGTATAGAGCCCCTGTGACGGAACTCGGTGCCGGAAATGAAAAACGCTAGTGTGAAAGTACCCTTAGTTCAGGGCTTGATAAATTTCCTTGGAATCTAGGCGCCAGCAAAAAAAAGTGACTTTTTTTTTTTTTTTTACCTTATAAAGCCTTATTTTCAGTGACAAAAATAACACCTCTTAAATTAACATATAAAGAAGTCTAGAACCAAACAACATAGGCATTAACAACATATATAGCGGCAGTGTACAGTATCGCACACACATACAGTGGCAGTGTACAGTATCGCGCACACATACAGTGGCAGTGTACAGTATCGCACACACATACAGTGTACCGTATCGCGCACACATACAGTGGCAGTGTACAGTATCGCGCACACATACAGTGGCAGTGTACAGTATCGCACACACATACAGTGGCAGTGTACAGTATCGCGCACACATACAGTGGCAGTGTACAGTATCGCACACACATACAGTGGCAGTGTACAGTATCGCACATACAGTGGCAGTGTACAGTATCGCGCACACATACAGTGTACCGTATCGCGCACACATACAGTGGCAGTGTACAGTATCGCACACACATACAGTGGCAGTGTACAGTATCGCGCACACATATACAGTGGCAGTGTACAGTATCGCGCACACACATACAGTGGCAGTGTACAGTATCGCACACACATACAGTGGCAGTGTACAGTATCGCACACACATACAGTGGCAGTGTACAGTATCGTGCACACACATACAGTGGCAGTGTACAGTATCGCGCACACATACAGTGGCAGTGTACAGTATCGCGCACACACATACAGTGGCAGTGTACAGTATCGCGCACACATACAGTGGCAGTGTACAGTATCGCGCACACACATACAGTGGCAGTGTACAGTATCGCGCACACACATACAGTGTCAGTGTACAGTATCGCACACACATACAGTGGCAGTGTACAGTATCGCGCACACACATACAGTGGCAGTGTACAGTATCGCGCACACACATACAGTGTACCGTATTGCGCACACATACAGTGGCAGTGTACAGTATCGCGCACACACATACAGTGTACCGTATTGCGCACACATACAGTGGCAGTGTACAGTATCGCACACACATACAGTGGCAGTGTACAGTATCGCGCACACATACAGTGGCAGTGTACAGTATCGTGCACACATACAGTGGCAGTGTACAGTATCGCGCACACACATACAGTGGCAGTGTACAGTATCGTGCACACACATACAGTGGCAGTGTACAGTATCGCGCACACACATACAGTGGCAGTGTACAGTATCGCGCACACACATACAGTGGCAGTGTACAGTATCGCACACACATACAGTGGCTGTGTACAGTATTGCGCACACACATACAGTGGCAGTGTACAGTATCGCGCACACACATACAGTGGCAGTGTACAGTATCGCGCACACACATACAGTGGCAGTGTACAGTATCGCACACACATACAGTGGCTGTGTACAGTATTGCGCACACACATACAGTGGCAGTCTACAGTATCGCGCACACACATACAGTGGCAGTGTACAGTATTGCGCACACAAATACAGTGGCCGTGTACAGTATCGCGCACACACATACAGTGGCAGTCTACAGTATCGCGCACACACATACAGTAGCAGTGTACATTATCGCGCACACACACAGTGGCAGTGTACAGTATCGCGCACACATATACAGTGGCAGTGTACAGTATCGCGCACACACATACAGTGGCAGTGTACAGTATCGCGCACACACATACAGTGGCAGTGTACAGTATCGCGCACACACATACAGTGGCAGTGTACAGTATCGCGCACACACATACAGTGGCAGTGTACAGTATCGCGCACACATATACAGTGGCAGTGTACAGTATCGCACACACATACAGTGGCAGTGTACAGTATTGCGCACACACATACAGTGGCAGTGTACAGAACCGCGCACACATATACAGCGGCAGGGTACAGAGTAGAGTTGTTGCAATACCAAATTTTTTATTCGATTTCGATACCATAAAAAAAAGTATTGCGATACTCTATACCATTCGATACCACGCCAAAAAATAAACAAAAAAAGCCACGTGCATTCCGTCTTTTCTTTTTTTTATTGCGAATCGCGCAGTTTATTTTATTTTTTCTGTTCCGGCTCCTACTGCATAGATTTTTTAAAATATTTGAATAGTTTGGACTTTTCTGACGCGGCGATATGTTTATTTATTTATTGTTTATATATTTTATATGTGAAATTGGGAAAGGGGGGATTTATACTTAATATTTTGGTGTGTTTTTTCACTTTTTTTTTTTTTCCACTTTTTGTTTAATAACTATTTCCCCCCTTAGGGGCCAGAACCTGGGATCTTTTCATCCCTTGTCCTATTCACCCTAATAGAGCTCTATCAGGGTGAATAGGACTTCACATTCTCCCTGCTGCTCTGTGTTCCGGATTACTGGGGGGCAGCCACGTGAGGGCAAATACCCAGACGCCAGGACAAAATTCCTGACTGCAATGGCGACCTGGCGCCTGGGATTTGTCAAACCCTGCCTTAGTTAGCTGCTTTTTTTTTCTTAAATCTTGAATGACATTTTGGGGCTTTGGAACCGATTACTCAAGTGACAACGGTTTCAACTCACAATGGTCGTCCTGGAGCCAATTAATATTGTAACTAAGGGACCACGGTACTCCTGCCTAGCACTGTCCCCACCTACTAACTAAAAGCCTGCAACTGGGTGGCAGTCCCTTCCTAAATATGTGCTGGGGCCGAATTAGGGAGGGGAACACAAAGAAACAAAAAAATAGAGCACTAGTGACAGAATAGCACAGCGGACAAAGACAGAACCAGAAAATGTACAAAGCCGAGGTCAATACCAGGACAGTCCAAACCAAATCAGAACCAGTGAACACCAACCAGGGATAGCCAGAGGTCAAAGCCAGGAGACCACATCAAAGTCTGAGTCAGGAATCCAATAGGAGCAAAGGCTAGTGCACCAATCACAGGCACTTCCTGGACATGTGACCCGTCCAGAGTCACATGACTGATGACATCAGTGCACCTCTGAATGGCTGGCGCTTCCTGAACCAGGAAGCTCAGCCTCGTTGTCCTGACAACTGAATGTCGGCGGCACTGCCTGCTGAGGAGCGCGCTGTCGGCAGAATGTCCAATTTTTCTTTTTTAAATTAATCATGGATAACCCTAGTCACCGCACACATTTTTTTAAATCGCATTCCATGAGCTATAACTTCATTCAACTTCAGGACAACTTATAGTTTTTAATTCACCAATTTGGGTAGATGTAATCATTGATTAAAGCCAGCTGTACGTCAGTAAAAAGGTGTATTAGTGGTCACTAAGGGGTTAAGGGAAATACAGAGGTAGCCAGTAATAGGCTTAATGAGAATCCCAGTGGGGGTAGCAGTCATAATGAAGCTCTAAGACTGCTAGGGGATACTCGAACATATACAAAGCTAAAGGGGTCCTCTCACTTCAGCAGATGGCATTTATCATGTAGAGGAGGTTAATACCAGGCACTTCCTAATGTGTTGTGATTCTCCATGTTGCCTCCTTTGCTGGCTGGACTCATTTTTTCATCACATTATACTCCGCTCGTTTCCATGGTTACGACCACCCTGCAATCCATCAGCAGTGGTTGTGCTTGCACAATACAGGAAAAAGCACTGGCCTCTCTGGTGGCCTGGACCTTGGGTGTGCGCATAGCCGCTTTCCTCTACAGTGTGCAAGCACGGCCACCGTAACCAAGTGATGGACATGGAGAATCCCAATCCATTAGAGAGTGGCTGGTATTTCCTTCCTCTAGGTGATAACCTTTAACCCCATTCTAACCCTACCATATCAGAGAGAAGCCACCAGGACCACCCTTCTTTCCTGGCAGACTACATGAAAGGATTTTCATGAGATTTTCTTAGGATAGGTCATCAGTATCTGATCAGTGAGGGTCCGACACCCGGGATCCCGCCCATCAGCTGTTTTGAGAAGGGTTAGGGTTTCAGCTCACCAAGCACAGCGCCGTGCTTGGGGTTAGGGTCTCCTCTATGGGGCTAGCTACTCCTAGGCCAGGTGACAGATGGACGTGTCGTCACTCAGCCAAGGAAAAGATGACAGAAGGCCTCGCCACTCAAAACATGTGATCGGTGGGGGTCTTTGGTATTGGACCCCCAGCGATCCCATACTGATAACCTATCCAGACGATAGGTCATCGTAAAAAAAACTAAAAAAAACTCTGAAAACCCCTTTTAACCCTTAGGATACCAGAGGTTTTTTCGTTTTCATTTTTCTTCCCTATATTCCTTGAGCCATAACTTTTTTATATTTCTGTTCAAATAGCTGTATAAGGGCTTATTTTTGTACTTTATAATGCCACCATTAAAGTGGTTGGCCACTATATAAGTACTTTTTACAACATTGTAAGAGGCAGAGTAAATGAGTTTCCAAATATACTTTATTAAAAAATGTCTGCTAATCTTTTTATAATAAGCCACACCCCCTGAGCCCCGCTCTGCCGTGCAGCCAGTTCGTCCATGCCTTTATTGTACCTGCACATGCTTTTCCTAATCTGCTAAGAGCAGCGCATGTCCACTCTGCCCCCCGGACTAGTCAATCACAGGATTCTAATGCCGGCTGAAAGGTTCTGATCCCCACAGTCCGTGACTGTGGATCAGACCCTTAAAAAAATGTGTGTATTTATATATATATATATAATATCACCCCCCCCCCCCATAGGCTAAAGGCAGGAGCCTGATCAGGCTTACTGTGAGTGACAATACACTGCAGTACACTATACAGTGTACTGTAGTGTATTGTAAACCATCAGACCTACTGGATCTCAAGAACCAAGTGGGTCTGAGTAAAAATAAAAAATAAAAAATAACATTTCTTCTTATAGCCACACATTTATAATTAATTAAAAATGAAAAAAAAAAATAAACTACACATGTTTGGTATCATCGTGTCCGTAACGACCTGATCTATAAAAGGATCACGTTACTTTCCCCGCACGGTAAATGCCATAAAAAAAAAGAGAAGAACTATGATGGAATAAAATTTTCTCCCACCTCACTTTCCCAAAAAGGTATTAAAAGTGATAAAAAAAGTTGTACGCTCACTGGACCCATATATGTTTTTACTGAACATGCCTCCAATAGTACTAAAGAAACCCGTACTCTGCTTAGTACTTCATATATTGTCGGCAACTAGACGCCTTATAGCTAAATACTGGAAGAGACAGGACATACCGACTCAGCTTGATCTGTTCTCTAGTGTTATGGAGGTTAGACGAATGGAATATTTAACTGCGCTTATCAATAACTCTATAGACAAATTTCATAAGGTATGGCAGCCTTGGGACACAATCACGGAGATCGCTGAATAGTATCCCTTTCCTCCCCCCTTTTGTGTCTCGTCCTGTCCTTTGTCCATAGTAATAACATTGTTATATAATATGTTTGCATATTCGAGGGCAGTTCTTGCCCAGCAATATTACTATTTCCCCGGTGATCGGGTTGTATACAAATTGGTATTGATGGAACTGGAATTGCTTGATATGCATATATGTGATCTATTTGCACTGTCAAATCTTTCATATTTACTGATCACCTGATTGTCAGCAGATTTCATAAGGAAGTATGTATGTTTATTTTACTCTTATATTTTCTTCAATAAAAAGACAATTATACAAAAAAAAAGCCGTACGTACCCTAAAATAGTACCAATCAAACCATCACCTCATCCCGAAAAAAATGAGCTCCTACGTGAGACAATTGCCCCAAAAAATAAAAATAAATATGGCCTTCAGAAAATGAAGACACAAAAACATGTATTTTTTTCTAAAATGCTTTTATTGTCTAAAGCCAAAATAAATAAAACAATAGACAAATTAGGTATTGCTGCGTACGCAACGACTTGCTCGTTAAAATATCACACACTCTTCCGCCAAAGTGTAAATGCCATAAAAAAATGACATAAAAAAGTGTGCCAAAATAACCAATTTTATTGGTCTACTTGCCCAATAAAGTGTAATATTGAATGATCAAAAAATATTATGTACCCAAAATTGGGACCAATGAAAATGTCAACTCTTCCCGCAAAGAATAAGCCCCTGCACAAGGCGATCGGCAGAAAAATAGAAAACATATCTTTAAGAAAAAGGAGACACAAAAACAAGATTTTTTTTTTCAAAAAATGCTTTATTATGTAAAACTGAAACAAACAAAGAAATTAGACATATTTGATATCATCGCGTCCGTTATAACCTGCTCTATAAAGATAGCGCATGATTTAGCCTGTCAGATGAACACTGTAAAAAAAACTAAAAATAAAAACTGCCAGAACAGCCATTTTTGGTTACCTTGCCTAACAAAAAGCGTAATAAACTGCCTGTCCCAAAAAAAGTCACCACCTGGATTTAACTAAGCAAATAGTTCTGAGCCTCCTATTAGATAATTACTGCATGGGCGACTATCTTTCAGCTGGCAATAAGTTATTTAACCCCAAATGGTGCAATGAGTTGCTTCTCATTTCTTAAACATCCATGCATCAAGCAGAGAAAACATCTAATTGCAGAAACTACTAAAATTAAGTAAGAACTGTCCAACACATTATTAAAAACTGGAAGGATAGTGGGGACCCATCGTATTCAAGGAAGAAATGTGGCGGGAAAAAAATCCTGAATGATCGTGATCGGCCGATTACTTAAACGTTTGGTGAAATCATATTGAAGAAAAACTGTAGAACTCAGGGCTATGTTTAATAGTCAAAGCAAGAGCTTTTCCACATGCACAATGCAAAGGGAACTCAAGGGATTGGGACTGAACAGCTGTGTAACCGTAAGAAAACCACTAATCAGTGAGGAAACCAGAAAAAAAGGCTTCAATTTGCTCGGGATCATAAAGATTGGACTCTGAAGCAATGGAAGAAGGTGATGTGGTCTGATGAGTCCAGATTTACCCTGTTCCAGAGTGATGGGGGTATCAGGGTAAGAAGAGAGGCAGATGAAGTGATGCCCCCATCATACCTAGTGCCGCCTGTGGGGGCAGATGCTATGATCTGGGGTCCTGCAGTTGGTCAGGTCTAGGTTCAGCAACAGTATGTGCTCCAAGAAGGAGGTCAGCGACCACCTGAACATACTGAATGACCAGGTTATTCCAGCAATGGATTTGTTCTTCCCTGATGGCACAGGCATATTCCAAGATGGCAATGCCAGGATTCATCGAGCTCAAATTGTGAGAGTGGTTCATGGAGCAGGAGACATCATTGTCACACATGGATTGGCCACCAGAGTCCAGATCTTAACCCCATTGAGAATCTTTGGGATGTGCTGGAGAAGGCTTTGCACAGCGGTCAGACTCATCAATGCAAGATCTTGGTGAAAAATGAATGCAACACTGGATGGATATAAATCTTGTGACATTGCAGAAGCTTATCGAAACAATGCCACAACGAATGTGTGCCGGAATCAAAGCTAAAGGCTTTTTTTTTTTTTTTTTTTTTGGGTAGCTACTTTTTTTGGATAGGTAGTGTATAAAGCAATCAAAAAATCATATGTACCCAAAAATAGTACCAATAAAAACATCAACTCTTCCCGCGAAAAAAATGACCCCGTGCACAAAATGATTGGCAGAAAAAAAAAAAAATATATCTTTCAGAAAATGACACAGAAAAAACAAGATTTGTTTTGTTTGGCCAGGGATGTCATGTGACCGCTCCTCTGAAGATGCTTGCTGTGATGCATGCTGGGAGTTTTACTTTCACTTTTAAGCTGCTCCACCCACACAGCCTCTCATCTATAGGAGCATGCTATGCTGAACACATTAGAAAAATTATATATAATTCCTCCACCGGTTTACGGGTTTCGTTCCCATGGCATCCAGTTTTTAGCAAAAATGCACCATGCCCTTCATTCTCTGGGTCAGTATGATTACAACGATACCCCATATGTACATTTTATTTAATTTTTTGTCTAAAATAGAGTTAAAATAAATTTAAACTTAAAAAATAAAAATTCTTTTACATCCCAAGTTTTTTTTATAGTTTTATCTACTGAGCTGTTTAGGGACTCATTGTTGCAGGACGATATGTAGTTTTTATTGATACCATTTTGGAGTGTGTGTGACATTTTATTAAAGTTTGTTGGGTAAGGCTACTTTCAAACCTGTGTTAGGTGCGGATCCGTCTGGTATCTGCACAGAGATCCGCACCTATAATGCAAACGGTTGTATCCATTCAGAACGGATCCGTTTGCATTATTCTTTTAACTCCTTAAGGACACAGCCATATTTCACCTTAAGGACCAGGCCATTTCTTTCAAATCTGACCACTGTCACTTTATGTGGTGATAACTTCAAAACGCTTTTACTTATCCAGGCCGTTCTGAGATTGTTTTTTCGTCACATATTGTACTTCATGACACTGGTAAAATGGAGTCAAAAAAATTCATTTTTATTTATAAAAAAATACAAAATTTGCTAAAATTTTTGAAGAATTAGCAAATTTCCAAGTTTCAACTTCTCTACTTCTATAATACATAGTAATACCTACAAAAGCTGTTATTACTTTACATTCCCAATATGTCTACTTCATGTTTTGATAATTTGGGGAATGACATTTTATTTTTTGGGGATGTTACAAAGCTTAGAAGTTTAGAAGCAAATCTTGAAATTTTTCTGAAATTTTGAAGGACCAGTTCAGATCTGAAGTCACTTTGTGAGGCTTACATAATAGAAACCACACAAAAATGACCCCATTCTGGAAACTACACCCTCAAGGTATTTAAAACTGATTTTACAAACTTTGTTAACCCTTCAGGTGATCCACAATAATTAATCAAGAATTAATGAAAAATAGAGATACAATTTCAAAATTCCACTTTTTTGACAGATTTTCCATATTTTTATTTTTTTACAGTTACAAAGCAAGGGTTAACAGCCAAATAAAACTCAATATTTATGGCTCTGATTCTGTAGTTTACAGAAACACCCCATATGTGGTCGTAAACCGCTGTACGGGCACACAGCAGGGCGCAGAAGGAAAGGAATGCCATACAGTTTTTGGAAGGCAGATTTTGCTGGACTGTTTTTTTGACACAATGTCCCATTTGAAGCCCCCTTGATGCACCCCTAGAGTAGAAACTACCAAAAAGTGACCCCATTTTAGAAACTACAGGATAGGCAGTTTTGTTGGTACTATTTTAGGGTATATATGATTTTTGGTTGCTCTATATTACACTTTTTGTGAGGCAAGGTAACAAGAAATAGCTGTTTTGGCACCATTTAAATTTTTTGTTAGATCATGTGGTATTTTTATAGACCAGGTTATCCCAGACGCGGCGATAACTAATATGTATAATATTTCTTTTTTTATGTAAGTTTTACACAATGATTTCATTTTTTTAAACAAAAAATAAATCATGTTTTAGTGTTTCCATAGTCTGAGAGCCAAAGTTTTTTCAGTTTTTGGGCGATTATCTTATGTAGGGTCTCATTTTTTGCGGGATGAGATGACTGTTTGGCACTATTTTGGGGTGCATATGACTTTTTGATTGCTTGCTATTACACTTATTGTGGTGTAAGGTGACAAAAAATTGATTATTTAGCACAGTTTTTATTTTTTACGGTGTTCACCTGAGGGGTTAGGTCATGTGATATTTTTATAGAGCCGGTCGATACGGACGCGGCGATACCTAATGTCAACTTTTTATTTAATTTTTTTACTTTATTTGGGGAAATGAAATTTTTGTTAATTTTTACTTGAAACTTAAAATTTTTGGGGGGAACTTTATTTTTTCAACTTTTTTTTTTCCCACTTTGGGACTTGAAATTTTGGGGGTTTAATCCTTTACAATGCATTTCAATACTTCTGTATTGGAATGCATTGGCTGTATGAGTAATACAGTGTGTATTACTCATACAGCTTCCAGCCTGTGAGATCCAGGGGGCTGGATCTCACAGGCTCGTCACCGGAAGGCAGCGTCGATGCCTAAGGAAGGCATCGTGCTGCCTTTCATGCCATCAGGTCCCCCCTACAGCCCCACGGGGACCCGATGGCACCGCCAATCGTCGCCGCCGCCGTATAAGGTAAAAGCCGCAAACCGGTTTGCGGCGATAGCCGACACGGTGGGGTCACGAACCACCGCGCGCATTTAGCCAAGGTGCCTGCTCAATGATTTGAGCAGGCACCGGGTTCCAATCACCGTCCGCCGAGCGGCGGTGATTGGAAATACACATGTTGTACCGGTACGTCATGTGTCCGGAACAGGATAAAAAAGTCTACATCAAAACGGATCCGTCCTGACTTGCATTGAAAGTCAATGGGGGACGAATCCCCATTGACTTACATTGTAAGTCAGGACGGATCCGTTTGGCTCTGCATCGCCAGGCGGACACCAAAACGCTGGGGGGCACTAATGGGCAGCATTACTATTACTGTAAGGCACTAATGGGGAGCATTACTATTAATGGGGAGCACTAATGGGGGCACTACTATTACTGGGGGGGGCACTAATGGGGGAATTACTATTACTGTGGGGCACTAATGGTGCATTACTATTACTGGGGGCACTAATGGGAGGAATTACTATTACTGGGGGGGCACCCTATTACTGGGGGGGCACTAATTGGAGGCATTACTATTACTGGGGGGCACTAATGGGAGGCATTACTATTACTGGGGGGGCACTAATTGGAGGCATTACTGTAACGGGGCGCCAAAGGCGCACTCGGTCTCCCATCAGCCGCAGACCTGCTGCTTAGCTTCGGGAGCGAGGATCTGTGTTCAGCCTCGTTCCTAGGGCGGCTTTTGCTAGCTGGGAGGCTCCCTGCTCCTAGGTCTGCCTTGAGCGCCGAGCTGATCACTCGGTGCTCGACTTGTTTGTCTGTCGGTCATGTGACGCTGGCCACGTCACATGACCCTCACTCCCCACTATAAATACAGGCAACCTGCTGGCTACAGGGTTTTGGTCCCTTAGGCTGTGTATTATTTATTGTTATTTAGCTTACCTTTGGATTTGACCCTTGATCTGCTTCCTGACACCTTTTCTGCCTGCTCCCTGAACCTTGAGGCTACCTCTCTGATTGTGACCTCTGCTTGCTTTTGGATTTTGTCTTTGCCTCGTCTCTTGTACTGACGTGACCTCCTGGACTGACGCCGGCTAGTTGATCCACCTCGCCCTTCCGTTTTTGGTGGTACCTTGCTTGTTCCACCTCTGTCCGCTCATAGTGCTACCTCTCATTGGCTGTCTGCTTCCCTGCTGTCTTTATCTCTCTGCTTGCACTTACTCAGGTCAGGGACTGTCGCCCAGTTGCGCCCCGTCACCTAGGGCGGGTGGTGCAAGTAGGCAGGGACAGGGGACCGGGGGGCAGCTCAGGGGGTTAGGGTTATACCCAAGACTCAACTCTGTGACTCCGTGATTACTATTACTGGGGGGGCACTAATGGGAGGCATTACTATTACTGGGGGGCACTAATGGGGGGCATTACTATTACTGGGGGGGTACTGAGGGGCATTACTATTACTAGGGGGCAGTAATGGGGCATTACTATTACTAGGGGGAACTAAAGGGGGCATTACTATTACTAGGGGGCATTACTATTCCTACCCTGTATTAAGCCACACCCCCACAACCACTCCCCTTTGGGGTGGGGCCTAACTTGGGCAGTATTTTTTTTTGGGAAAAGGTGGCAACCCTAGGTAAAGTGCATAAGCACGGCATCTCGGCCACTCAGGGATTATAGGGCAGCCAGGCGAGGGGCAAGGGAGGAGTTCTGCATGGGCCCTGGGCACTTACTGCCCGAACGCCGCCCCTGGTTACTTGTGAGCTCTTAGTTATATATCATTAAAACCACATTTTTGCTGCTTATGAACATCATAAGAAAAGAACAAAGGTACCACTGGGTAAACGGAGCAGAAGGGGATATCTTGGTGACTCCCTTTAACCAGCAATCTTCCTAAATATGTAGACCAACATCTCCTTCACATTTCAGGCTCTATCCGACGGGGCCCAAATGAATGTCAAACCCTTGTTTTACTGGAGAATGTATTTCATTAACTACAGCATATTTCTGCTATGAGGAGGGTTTTTAGTTACAGGAATGGGGACCGCAATGGGGCCCAGGTTTGCACCCAGCTACGGGCGACACTGGTCCTCTATCGGCAGGAAGAGGAGGAATCACAGTTTTTGAGGTTTTTTTTACAAAATGAGTTTTATTCAGCATTTATCCCACATACGGCGAGTTTGTGTCACGGAAGGTGTACAGGAAACTAGAAGACACAAAATGAATATCCGACTCACTGGATCCAAAACTAAGGAACAAAAGGGAGAGCCCTGCACCAGACCTGGCTCTCTCCCTGACTGCTCAGCCTATGTGAAAATCCCAATGGTAGATGATCGCATATCCTCGTACCTCGACTGTATAACACCTGAACACCCTATAATAGTGAGGGGACACGGCCACCGGCTCCCTACACTTGATACGGAGGAAGTCACGGTCACCTGGGATCCAGCAAACAGAAAAACACAAATGAATGAACAAAACTTATCTGTAGAAGACTCAGAAGTAGGATCAGCATGCACACACTCCAGGAAGGAATATCAACCGCAAAGTGAAGCAGTCTGGGATGGGATTTAAAGGGATGCAATCAGTGCAACTACATGACAGCTGAGAGAGGCTAACGAGATGAGAAAATGAAAGCAAAACAAAAGGAAGCTCAAGGAGGAGGTTCTGAAAGGCATCTGTCAGAGCTTCTCAGATGTCTGGTGGTGACAGTACCCCTCCTTCTACGAGTGGACTCCGGACACTCAGAGCCCACCTTCTCAGGATGGGACCTATGGAAAGCCCTGATGAGACGAGTGGCCTTAATGTCCGTCACTGGGACCCACATCCTCTCCTCAGGACCATAACCCTCCCAATGAACGAGGTACTGGAGAGAACCGCGGACAACACGAGAATCCACAATCCTAGAGACCTGAAATTCAAGATTACCATCAACCACAATCGGAGGAGGAGGCAAAGACGAGGGTACAATGGGTTGGACATAAGGTTTTAATAAGGACTTATGAAAAACATTATGGATCTTCCAAGTCTGAGGAAGATCAAGACAGTAGGCAACAGGATTGATGACGGACAAGATTTTGTAAGGCCCAATAAACTTAGGACCCAACTTCCAGGAGGGAACCTTCAATTTGATATTCTTAGTAGACAACCACACCAGATCACCAACATTCAGGTCCGGACCAGGCACACGTCTCTTATCCGCCACACGCTTATATCTCTCACTCATGCTCTTTAGATTATCCTGAATCTTTTGCCAAATAGATGACAATGACGAGGAGAATCTGTCCTCATCAGGTAAACCAGAAGACCCCTCTCCAGAGAATGTCCCAAACTGCGGATGAAACCCATATGCACCAAAAAATAGTGACTTATCAGAGGACTCCTGACGACTGTTATTTAAAGCAAACTCAGCAAGGGACAAAAAAGAACACCAATCCTCCTGATTCTCCGCCACAAAACAGCGCAGATATGTCTCCAGATTCTGATTGACGCGCTCTGTCTGGCCATTTGACTGCGGGTGGAAAGCAGAAGAGAATGACAACCGAACCCCCAAGCGAGAACAGAAAGCCTTCCAGAATCTGGAAACAAACTGCGTGCCCCTATCAGAGACTATGTCTGAAGGAATACCATGCAATTTGACAATGTGATCAATAAATGCTTGCGCCAGCGTCTTAGCATTGGGCAAGCCAGGAAAAGGGATGAAATGCACCATTTTGCTAAAACGGTCCACCACCACCAGAATCACAGTCTTCCCCAAGGAACGAGGCAGGTCCATAATGAAGTCCATGGACAGATGTGTCCAAGGACGGGAAGGAATGGGTAAGGGAAGGAGAGGACCTAATGGCCGTGAAGGAGGAACTTTGGCATGAGCGCAGGTCTCGCAGGCTGCCACAAAACCCTCAACCGACTTACGAAGCGCTGGCCACCAGAATCTCCGAGCGATGAGATCCACTGTGGCTCTTGCCCCCGGGTGCCCAGTAAGGACAGTATCGTGGTGTTCCTTAAAAATCTTGTGTCTTAAAGCGAGAGGCACAAACAACCTCCCAGGAGGACAAAGATCAGGAGCCTCTGACTGGGCTACCTGAACCTCTGCCTCCAATTCAGGATAAAGAGCAGAGACCACCACACCTTCAGCCAAAAGGGGACCCGGGTCTTCAAAATTCCCACCTCCCGGAAAACAACGTGACAGGGCATCCGCCTTCACATTCTTAACCACAGGGGGGAACGTGACAACAAAATTAAACCTGGAAAAGAACAAAGACCATCGGGCCTGTCTCGGGTTCAGACGCTTGGCTGACTCCAAGTAGGCCAGATTCTTATGGTCAGTAAACACGGTAATAGGGTGTCTGGCTCCCTCTAGCCAATGGCGCCATTCCTCAAAAGCCAACTTGATGGCCAACAACAACTCCCTATCTCCCACATCGTAATTTCTCTCTGCGGAGGAGAGTTTCTTCGAGAAAAAGGCACACGGTCGCCATTTGGCAGGAGAGGGACCCTGAGACAAGACCGCACCCACACCCACCTCAGTAGCATCAACCTCAACTATGAAGGGTAGAGAAATATCAGGTTGTACCAAGATGGGAGCGGAAGCAAAACTCTCCTTGATATTAGAAAAGGCCTTACGCGCCTCTACCGACCAGGAGGAAAAATCTACCCCCTTTCTAGTCATATCAGTGAGTGGTTTAACAACAGAGGAATAATTCAAAATAAACTTCCGGTAATAATTGGCAAAGCCCAAAAAACGCATCAGCGCCTTCTGGTTCTCAGGAAGCTCCCACTCAAGCACAGCACGGACCTTCTCGGGGTCCATGCGAAAACCAGAAGCGGAGAGAAGAAACCCCAGAAATTGAATTTCTGGAGCTGCAAACACACATTTTTCCAGTTTAGCGTACAATTTATTCTCCCGCAGGATGAGCAAGACCTGACGTAAGTGTTCCTTATGAGTTTTGAAATCAGGAGAAAAAAATCTAAATGTCATTTAGATACACTAATACAAATTTCCCCATTAAATGATAAAAAATGGTGTTCACAAAATGCTGAAAGACGGCTGGAGCATTCATCAAACCAAAAGGCATAACCAAATTCTCAAAATGGCCCTCAGGGGTATTGAAGGCAGACTTCCATTCGTCTCCTTCTCTGACCCTGACCAGGTTGTATGCCCCTCTTAGATCCAACTTGGAAAAAACTTTAGCCCCAACAATCTGGTTAAACAGGTCCGGGATCAGAGGAAGCGGATAAGGGTCACGAATTGTGATACTGTTCAGCTCCCTGAAATCCAGACATGGTCTTATAGAACCATCTTTTTTCGTAACAAAGAAAAAACCAGCGGCAACAGGTGACTTCGAGGGTCGTATGTGTCCCTTTCTCAGACTCTCAGAGATATAAGCACGCATAGCGACCCTTTCAGGTTGGGAGAGATTGTATAAACGAGATTTAGGCAGCTTGGCGCCTGGGGTGAGATTAACAGGGCAATCGTACTCCCTGTGCGGGGGCAAGTCCTGAACACCACTCTCAGAGAAGACATCCGAAAATTCAGAGAGAAAAGATGGTACAGTCTTAGTAGAAACCTCAGAAACAGATGTCGTGAGACAATTCTCTCTGCAAAAGTCACTCCAACCATTTTTTTGCCTTGCTTGCCAATCAATGGTGGGGTTATGTTTAGTGAGCCAGGGTAGCCCCAACACAAGAGGAGTAGGCAACCCGCTAAGGACGAAACATGACACATCCTCAACATGAGCATCACTCACAATCAAACGGATATTGTGAACTATGCCCTTTAACGATTTCTGAGAAAGTGGAGCGGAATCAATAGCAAAAACAGGTATATCCTTTCCCAAAGTGCATACCTGGAAACCATGAGTTATAGCAAATTGATTATCAATAAGATTGACAGCTGCTCCACTATCTACAAAAATCTCACAAAAAATGTTCTTGCTCTCTAGCGCCACCCTGGCAGGTAGGACAAAACGGGAATTACAAGCAAACGGAAAACCTTCAATTTCCGCATCAACCTTGCCAATGGTAACAGATGGAACATTTTTAAAGGATTTTTTTCTTTTAGTCTCTTTATTACTCTGAATCTCATAGAGGGATAAATATTTGCCAAATGATTCATACCTCCACAACAGAAACAAACCTTCCTATGAGGACTGAATCTTCCACTGTCAGAGGCAATCAAACCGAGCTGCATGAGCTCCTGCTCAGAAGGGATTGAGAGCGACTGAGACCCCTGTGCACTGAATGAGACCGCTGCACTGTCCTGGGACTGAGTATGACAGGAAGGAGTGATCTCTCCTCTCTCTCTAAGACGCCTGTCAATACGAACGGCCCGAGACATGGCAGAGTCCAAGGAGGTAGGTCTCTCATGAAAGGCAAATGCATCTTTCAATCCCTCTGAAAGACCATGGCAAAATTGACTTCGGAGTGCAGCATCATTCCAAACAGTATCAGCTGCCCATCTCCGAAATTCTGAGCAGTATATCTCTGCGGATTGTTTACCCTGGCATAAAAGATGTAGTCTAGACTCAGCCAGAGCATTACGATCCGGATCATCATATATCTGACCCAGGGCTAAAAAGAATTCATCCACTGAACGGAGGGGCCGTGCCCCCACCGGAAGCTAAAAAAGGCCCAGGACTGAGCGTTATCCCTGAACAGCGAGATGATGATCCCCACCCTCCGTTCCTCATCACCAGAGGAATGGGGAAGTAGGCGAAAATGGAGTTTGCAAGCCACTCTAAAACGAACAAAATTCTCACTACCCCCGGAGAACGTATCCGGGAGCGAGATCTTAGGCTCAGAACAAACTCCATGAACGCAAGCTGAACCGGACACCTGAAACTGAGAAAGAGTCTTACGGAGATCTGCTACCTCCAATGAAAGACCCTGCATGCGTTCAGTCAAAAGTGAAACCGGATCCATGCTTGAGACGGTTTTGGCGGTTTATAATGTCACGGAAGGTGTACAGGAAACTAGAAGACACAATATGAATATCCGACTCACTCAGGGCCGTCTTTACCAAGGGGCAAAAGGGGCAGCATCCCCGGGCTCAGTTGCTCCTGGGGGGCCCAAGGCAGCTGCCTCTTGAGCCCTGCTAGCTACTGCCCCGGGTATCAAGCTGTCTATGTTAAAGTTGTGATCTAGGACCTTAGATGACATCATCACCATGTGACATACTGTGTGGGGGGGCTGTATACTGTGTGGGGGGCTGTATACTGTGTGGTGGGCTGTATACTGTGGGGGGCCTTATACTGTGTGGTGGGCTGTATACTGGGGGGGGGGCTGGAACCACAGGATGTCTTTTATGGCGTTAAGGTGCTCAGTTATGCTTCGGCCTGGTACAGCACAGACTTGGTTCTCATGGATGACACATGATAACACGCCTCTAAAACATTAACTAGAATCTTGGACATCATTTTGTAGTCTGTATTTAATAATGTTATAGGCCTCCAGTTCGCCAGTCTTGTTTTATCCCCTTTCTTGAAAATGAGCGACACTAAGCCATTTCTCCAGGAGACTGGTAACACATTCACATTGAAGGCATCTAAAATCACATTATAAAAGTCCACTTGTAAAATGTCCCAGAATTCTTTATAAAAGTCCCAAGGGAGTCCATCAGAACCTGGCGCTTTTCCAATCGGCAAGCTCTTTAGTGCAATGTTCACCTCATCTAGGGTTACTTCCTTAGTCAATAAGGAAAAAAACGTAAAGGTCGGCTCTCCTTTTGCCTGGTGATGTATTGGTGCTCCAAACTAGTGCTGCACCTTGGTCACCGAGTAGAAGTAGGTAAGCGAAAAGTGGATGGGCACTCACACCTATAAATGGAATTGCAAAGAATCAATGTAACATTTATTAGAACTAGATAAAATTGATAAACATACAATATACTGGATAAGAGAAAATATATAGAAAATATAAAAATATATAAAATGAATGGATATGGCAATGTCCAGAATGTCAGGTCGACTGGTACAATAAATAGGACTTTACATCCAGGTAATGTATTGCGCCTAGAGGGGTACGCAACAAATTGATATGATAATACAAACAGCTTCTATGGTGGCACATATGAGTGAGCAAAAAATGAGCAAGACGTAGAAGTCCTCTTAGGAAGTGCTGAGTGGAATTAATATATTCCGAAGATGAAAAAAAGTGAAAATGAATATAAAAGTGAAAAAATAAAAAATGAAAAAATATAAATAAAGAAATGGAAAAAATTAAAAATAATCTGATATCTTGTAATCAGGAAGTGTCAATTGTTCTGCATCTGCCACTCATATGGATCTTGTCAAGTGATGTGATCCATCTCGATCTGTTTCATTTGTAGATCTCTAGTTGTTGTTTGTTTATTGTTGCCGCACAATAGTCTGAGATATTATTCTTGTGCTTCTCCAATATACATTCATTGGTCAGAATACATTTTCAGACTTAATATGGTGAAATCTGTTGGTACTCACATTTGCAGGTTCAGTGTTCATTTGTGGCGTCCCACGTGGAGTAACTGAACGGTAAGCTTACCTCTGTCTGTATTTTATGCAATGCCAGGAAAGAAATTTGATGATACCTCACTTGGATTGTGTGTAGAGCAGGTACATTCCGCTGTATCCTTTTGTCGGTTTAGTACTGTACCCCACTGATTCTCTGTCGGCTCCGTTTCTTTGGCGTCCTACGTGTCTCAGGTTGCGCAAGCACAGGTAGTGGACGTGGGCTGGCTGAATGCTTCTTCCTGTAGCGAGCCGGCTGCAGGCTTCGGCTCTTTCTGGGTATCTTCAGTGAAGCGCTTCACTTAATATCACATTAGTCGGTATTTGCAGTCATATTCCCGGCTATTGTGACAAATGACCAAGTGCATCATCCACGCCAGACGCGTTTCAGAGACTCTGCTGTCTCCTTCCTCAGTGGCTACACTTGATCTGTATGGTCAGCCAGGTTTTATGTGTGCCTGGAATATATGGAAGACATGGGCTGGATTTTATTGTGTAAATTGTGATTCTCATTCAGTTAAGGTTCTCTTGTGTTTTTTGGGTACTTGTGCGTTTTTGCTCCTTAGTATCTTTATCAGCTGTGGAAAATCTTCTATGGTTTATTTTCGGAAAAACATAGCATTACTGTTATAATTACTAAATACTGAGAGATTTCTCTTAAAAAACATTCCTCAATAGAGTTTTCCCATAGAACCAGGACTATGCTAGTTGGTAACAAATATTGAGATAAGCTAACATCTTGTTTTGTGTCTCGATTTGGATCTAACTCAATAGGGGATATTTAAATATGAGTATCTCTAGGGAAATGACCTACAGTTCTTATAGGAGAATAGTATACTCTTAGTGTACATATATCTAATTCAGAGACAGTGTGAATGTGGATGATTGTTCCCACTGACGCTTGCATGCGGTTATTATGCGATATTAACGGTAATGATCGATTTGTGTGTTTTTATATAGCTCATCGATAATGTATCTTTTCACACTATTTTCCAGCTCCACCTAGAATTTGCAATCGGAAAAGTTGGAGCCAAATACTGTATTAAAAAAATTGCTGTGTAAAAAATTCTCTTGAGGGGGGGAATATTGTATCTTTGTTTTTAATAAATATGTTGCATAGGGGTGTATGGGATGGGAGCCTTCAGCTAAGGAGGGGTCGCAGTGCTGGAAAACAGCCTGACTGCGACCACCCATCAGCCTGGGGCACCCACCCCATCAAAGGAACCCGAAGCTTTCTAGTTTGGCATTCAAGCCTCCTGGTAAAAGACTGCCGAAGTCGAAAATCTGGATTCCGCTCTCGACATTCTAGATATGTGATCACCTCCCCTCCAATGGCGTTCTACTTGTTCAAATGCTGTGAATGTGAGGTCTTTAGGGTCTTGGTTATGGACTAATTTGAAGTGTTTGGACAGGGAGTGCTTCTCATAACCTTTTCTGATATTGTTTATGTGTTCAGCTATTCTGACCTTCAAGGGTCTTTTTGTTCTACCGATATATTGTTTAGAACATGTGCATTGTATAATATAGATCACGTTAGGAGTATTGCAGGTTAGAAAGCTTTTGATTTCAAAAGAGAGTTTTGTGTCGAGTTTATTTTCGTGATTTTCTTAGGGAATGAGGTGTTCTTACAATTGATACAACATTCACATCTGTGAAAGCCACTCCTTTTGAGCCATTTATTGATTGGTTATTCCTATTTTCAAACCCAGATTGGGGGCCTTGGTATATACTATCTGTGGTAGTGCGGGTGTTGAAGATCCTATTGTTTTATCTTTCTGGATGTGATGCCAATTTTATTATGATTTTTTTAATGATTTTTTTCGATTGTTTTGTATTGTGCATTATAAGGTAATATTAAACGGAATGTGTCCTCTTCCTGTTTTCTCATCTCTAGCTGGATCCATTGTCAAGACAGTTTTCCTGTCCATTCCTCTTACTTTTTGTAGTGCATTATCTATCACTTTATCTGGATAATTTTTGGACTGAAACTGTACTTTCATTTGGTTAGCTGCTTCTTCGAATTTTTCCCCACTTGTACAGATCATTTTAATTCTGCGGAACTGTCCAAAAAGTATATTGAGCAGTCATGTGGGTAAATGGCAGCTGATTTTTGATAAGTGTTACATATATATTGATCTTTCTTGGTAGTGATGAGTAAATCTAAAAATTCTGTGCAATCCTTGTTTATATTAGAGGAAAAGAGAAGATTAAATGGGTTCTTATTGATTTCTTCCAAAAAGGAATGTAGTTCGGACTCTCCATTCTGCCAGATGAAAATGATATCGAGCCTGGGGACGGATCTGGTGCTCTGGAATCGGTAGATAGATCTGGCAGAATGGAGAGTCCAAACTACATTTCTTTTTGGAGGAAATCAATAAGAACCCATTTAATCTTCGCTCTTCCTCTAATATAAACAAGGATTGCACAGAATTTTTAGATTTACTTATCACTACCAAAAAAGATCAATATATATGTAACACTTATCAAAAATCCTCTTCTCCAGCTGCCATTTACCCACATGGCTGCTCAATATACCTTTTGGACAGTTCTGCAGAATTAAAAGGAACTGTACAAGTGGAGAAAGATTTGAAGAAGCTAACCAAATGAAAGTACAGTTTCAGTCCAAAAATTATCCAGATAAAGTGATGGATAATGCACTACAAAAAGTAAAAGGAATGGACAGGAAAACGTTCTTTACAATGGATCCAGCTAGAGATGAGAAAAAACAGGAAGAGGACATGTTCCGTGTAATATTGCCTTATAATGCACAATACAAAACTATCGAAAAAAAATCATCACATCCAGAAAGATAAAATAATAGGATCTTTAATACCCGCACTACCACAGATAGTATACAGGTCCTTCTAAAAAAATTAGCATATTGTGATAAAGTTCATTATTTTCTGTAATGTGCTGATAAACATTAGACTTTCATATATTTTAGATTCATTACACACCAACTGAAGTAGTTCAAGCCTTTTATTGTTGTAATATTGATGATTTTGGCATACAGCTCATGAAAACCCAAATTTCCTATCTAAAAAAATTAGCATATTTCATCCGACCAATAAAAGAAAAGTGTTTTTAAGGCTACTTTCACACTAGCGTTCGGGCGGATCCGTTCTGAACGGATCCGCTCATAATAATGCAGACGGAGGCTCCGTTCAGAACGGATCCGTCTGCATTATATTAGCAAAAAAAAGCTAAGTGTGAAAATAGCCTGGGACGGATCCGTCCAGACTTTCAATGTAAAGTCAATGGGGGACGGATCCGCTTGAAGATTGAGCCACATTGTGGCATCTTCAAACGGATCCGTCCCCATTGACTTACATTGAAAGTCTGGACGGATCCGCACGGATCCGCACGCCTCCGAACGGCCAGGCGGACACCCGAACGCTGCAAGCAGCGTTCAGCTGTCCGCCTGTCCGTGCGGAGGCGAGCGGAGCGGAGGCTGAACGCCGCCAGACTGATGCAGTCTGAGCGGATCCGCCTCCATTCAGACTGCATCAGGGCTGGACGGCTGCGTTCGGGTCCGCTCGTGAGCTCCTTCAAACGGAGCTCACGAACGGAAACCCGAACGCTAGTGTGAAAGTAGCCTAATACAAAAAAATTCAACCTTCAAATAATTATGTTCAGTTCTGCCCTCAATACTTGGTCGGGAATCCTTTTGCAGAAATGACTGCTTCAATGCGGCGTGGCATGGAGGCAATCAGCCTGTGGCACTGCTGAGGTGTTATGGAGGCCCAGGATGCTTCAATGCGGCGTGGCATGGAGGCAATCAGCCTGTGGCACTGCTGAGGTGTTATGGAGGCCCAGGAGGCTTCACTGCGGCGTGGCATGGAGGCAATCAGCCTGTGGCACTGCTGAGGTGTTATGGAGGCCCAGGATGCTTCAATGCAGCGTGGCATGGAGGCAATCAGCCTGTGGCACTGCTGAGGTGTTATGGAGGCCCAGGAGGCTTCAATGCGGTGTGGCATGGAGGCCCTCAGCCTGTGGCACTGCTGAGGTGTTATGGAGGCCCAGGATGCTTCACTGCGGCGTGGCATGGAGGCAATCAGCCTGTGGCACTGCTGAGGTGTTATGGAGGCCCAGGAGGCTTCAATGCGGCGTGGCATGGAGGCAATCAGCCTGTGGCACTGCTGAGGTGTTATGGAGGCCTAGGAGGCTTCAATGCGGCGTGGCATGGAGGCAATCAGCCTGTGGCACTGCTGAGGTGTTATGGAGGCCCAGGATGCTTCAATGCGGCGTGGCATGGAGGCAATCAGCCGGTGGCACTGCTGAGGTGTTATGGAGGCCCAGGAGGCTTCAATGCGGCGTGGCATGGAGGCAATCAGCCTGTGGCACTGCTGAGGTGTTATGGAGGCCCAGGATGCTTCGATAGCGGCCTTAAGCTCACCCAGAGTGTTGGGTCTTGCGTCTCTCAACTTTCTCTTCCCAATATCCCACAGATTCTCTATGGGGTTCAGGTCAGGAGAGTTGGCAGGCCAATTGAGCCCAGTAATACCATGGTCAGTAAACCATTTACCAGTGGCTTTGGCACTGTGAGCAGGTGCCAGGTCGTGCTGAAAAATGAAATCTTCATCTCCATAAAGCTTTTGAGCAGATGGAAGCATGAAGTGCTCCAAAATCTCCTGATAGCGGCTGCATTGCCCCTGCCCTTGATAAAACCCAGTGGACCAACACCAGCAGCTGACATGGCCCCCAGACCATCACTGACTGTGGGGACTGGACACTGGACTTCAGGCATTTTGGCATTTCCCTCTCCCCAGTCTTCCTCCAGACTCTGGCACCTTGATTTCCGAATGACATGCAAAATTTGCTTTCATCCGAAAAAAGTACTTTGGACCACTGAGCAACAGTCCAGTGCTGCTTCTCTGTAGCCCAGGTCAGGTGCTTCTGCCGCTGTTTCTGGGGAATGCGGCACCTGTAGCCCATTTCCTGCACACGCCTGTACACGGGGGCTCTGGATGTTTCTACTCCAGACTCAGTCCACTGCTTCCGCAGGTCCCCCAAGGTCTGGAATCGGTCCTTCTCCACAATCTTCCTCAGGGTCCGGTCACCTCTTCTCGTTGTGCAGCGTTTTCTGCCACACTTTTTCCTTCCCACAGACTTCCCACTGAGGGGCCTTGATACAGCGCTCTGGGAACAGCCTATTCGTTCAGAAATTTCTTTCTGTGTCTTACCCTCTTGCTTGAGGGTGTCAATGATGGCCTTCTGGACAGCAGTCAGGTCGGCAGTCTTACCCATGATTGCGGTTTTGAGTAATGAACCAGGCTGGGGTTTTTTAAAAGCCTCAGGAATCTTTTGCAGGTGTTTAGAGTTAATTAGTTGATTCAGATGATTAGGTTAATAGCTCGTTTAGAGAACCTTTTCATGATATGCTAATTTTTTTAGATAGGAATTTTGGGTTTTCATGAGCTGTATGCCAAAATCATCAATATTAAAACAATAAAAGGCTTGAACTACTTCAGTTGTGTGTAATGAATCTAAAATACATGAAAGTCTAATGTTTACAGAAAATAATGAACTTTATCACAATATGCAAATTTTTTGAGAAGGACCTGTATACCAAGGCCCCAAATCTGGGTCTGAAATTAGCCCCCTCCACCAAAAATTCTAAAAGTAATAACCAATCTATCAATAAATGGCTCAAAAGGAGTGGCTTTCACAGATGTAAATGCTGTAAGAACACATCATTCCCTAAGAAAATCACAAAAATCTACTCGACACAAAACTCGCTCTTTTGAAATCAAAAGCTTTCTAACCTGCAATACTCCTAACGTGATCTATATTATACAATGCACATGTTCTAAACAATATATATCGGTAGAACAAAAAGACCCTTGAAGGTCAGAATAGCTGAACACATAACCTTTTATCATATTGTTTATGAGAAGCACTCCCTGTCCAAACACTTCAAATTAGTCCATAACCAAGACCCTAAAGACCTCACATTCGCAGCATTCGAACAAGTAGAACGCTATTGGAGGGGAGGTGATCACATATCTAGAATGTCGAGAGCGGAATCCAGAAGGATTTTCGACTTCGGCGTTCAAGCCTCCTGGTAAAAAAAATGCCGAACTAGAAATCTTCGGGTTCCTTTGATGGGGTGGGTGCCCCAGGCTGACGAGTGGTCACAGTCAGGCTGTTTTCCAGCACTGTGACCCCTCCTTAGCTGAAGGCTCCCATCCCATACACCCCTATGCAACATATTTATTCCAAACGAAGATACAATATTCCCCTCCTCCCCTCAAGAGATTTTTTTACACAGTAATTTTTTTAATACAGTCTTTGTCTCCAACTCTTCCGATTGCAAATTCTAGGTGGCGCTGGAAAATAATGTGAAAAGATACATTATCGATGAGCTATATAAAAACACACAAAAATCTATAATTACCGTTAATATCACATAATAACCTGCATGCAAGCGTCAGTGGGAACAATCATCCACATTCACACTGTCTCTGAATTAGATATATGTACACTAAGAGTATACTATTCTGCTATAAGAACTGTAGGTCATTTCCCTAGAGATACTCATATTTAAATATCCCCTATTGAGTTAGATCCAAATCGAGACACAAAACAAGATGTTAGCTTATCTTAATATTTGTTACCAACTAGCATAGTCCTGGTTCTATGGGAAAACTCTATTGAGGAATGTTTTTAAGAGAAATATCTCAGTATTTTGTAATTATAACAGAAAATGCAATGTGTTTAGCCGAAAATAAACCATAGAAGATTTTCCACAGCTGATAAAGATACTAAGGAGCAAAAAACGCACAAGTACCCAAAAAATGCAAGAGAACCGCAACTGAATGAGGCTACTTTCCCACTAGCGTTCGGGTGTCCGCTTGTGAGCTCCGTTTAAAGGGGCTCACAAGCGGTCCCGAACGCATCCGTCCAGCACTAATGCATTCTGAGTGGACGCGGATCCGCTCAGAATGCATCAGTCTGGCAGCGTTCAGCCTCCGCTCCGCTCAGCAGGCGGACACCTGAATGCTGCTTGCAGCGTTCGGGTGTCCACCTGGCCGTGCGGAGGCAAGCGGATCCGTCCAGACTTACAATGTAAGTCAATGGGGACGGATCCGTTTGAAGATGTCACAATATGGCTCAATCTTCAAACGGATCCGTCCCCCATTGACTTTCAATGTAAAAGTCTGGACGGATCCGCTCAGGCTACTTTCACACTTAGAATTTTTTTTACAATATAATGCAGACGGATCCGTTCTGAACGCAAGTGTGAAAGTAGCCTGAGAATCACAATTTACATTAGGGCTGCACGATATGGGAATTTTGTGCGATTGCGATTAGGGCCCTAAAAATTGCGATAACGATATGCGATGCGATATTTTAGGGGAATTGTGCTAGATGTCTATTTGCTTGGATTTTCAAGGCAAAAGCACAGAGAAATTACTGGTAATGCTGAAATGTAGTTATGCTCAACTCCAGAACTGAAATGCAGTGTTTTTCAAAATAAAACATCTTTTACTAAATTAAATAACATATTTACATTACTGCAAAAGTACAAAATACAAAACTTGCCATTTTCTTCATAGCGCTGCACAGGACAGAGAAATAGAATAGATTAAATAAAAGAACATTTGTTCATTAAAATAACGACTTGCCTCCAGCCCCTCCCCCCTCCCCGCACTGTAACTGATGTATCGCCGGCCGCGCTGTGCAGCATAGTGGCCGGAGATACAGCCGTGTCAGCCACGTAAAAAGTCAACCATCGCTTTATAAGGCGCACTGCCATTTTCCCCCCACTTTTGGGGGGGAAAAGTTTGTCTTCTAAAACGAAAAATATGGTAATATAATTGCAGCATTTTTGGGTCGGCCAATTCGCAATTGCGATATGGCGATTAATTGCGATTGCTTTGGCGATATATTGTGCAGGCCTAATTTACATTATAAAATCCAGCCCATGTCTTCCAGATATTTCAGATGGCACACATATAAAACCTGGCTGACCATACAGATCAAGTGTAGCCACTGAGGAAGGAGACAGCAGAGTCTCCGAAACGCGTCTGGCGTGGATGATACACTTGGTCATTTGTCACAATAGCCGGGAATATGACTGCAAATACCAACTAATGTGATATTAAGTGAAGCGCTTCACTGAAGATACCCAGAAAGAGCCGAAGCCTGCAGCCGTCTCGCTACAGGAAGAAGCATTCAGCCAGCCCACGTCCACTACCTGTGCTTGCGCAACCTGAGACACGTAGGACGCCAAAGAAACGGAGCCGACAGTACAGCGAGCAGAGACATCGGGATCACCGCAGAGAATCAGTGGGGTACAGTACTAAACCGACAAATGGATGCAGCGGAATGTACCTGCTCTACACACAATTCAAGTGAGGTATCATCAAATTTCTTTCCTGGCATTGCATAAAATACAGACAGAGGTAAGCTTACCGTTCAGTTACTCCACGTGGGACGCCACAAATAAATACTGAACCTGCAAATGTGAGTACCAACAGATTTCACCATACAATATCTTGATAAAAGTTGTGAGCTTTTCCTAGTATGCCATTAATCTCCGTTTCACCTTCCAGCTCACAGGCTTTAGTGGCCTCTTTGAAGAAGAAACAAGAGAACTTTTCATTTTCTTCGAGTATCTCTATTTTAGTACTATATATGATCTCTTTTCCTTTGTTCTCAAAGTGCTTTTGGATCTTTTCAGAAGGTTTGTAGCTGGGTGTTTAGGTTCTTAAAAACGTTTTCTTTTTCTTGGGCAATGGTGACACTTTTTTCCTTATGGAAAATTCTTTCATCTTCAGTTTGCACATTTCCCACCATATAATTGTGGACTGGAATTCTATTTTCTTGCTTTGAAGTCGTTTGTAAAACAGGACAAAATCTGTTCTTATTTCTGGATTTTGAAGTAAAGATGTTTGTCTCCAGGCTCCCCTGGCTTAGGAATCTGTAAGGTGGTATTCAGTAGTTTGTGATCCAAAAAGATGTTTTGTTTAAGCGTAGCAGATAAGGGTAGGATTCTTTCTGATGTTACGGCTAAGTCAATGCATGATTTGATATTTGCATGTTCCCAAGTGTAGCCTGGTTCAGAAGGGTTGAGCATCATTGAGTCTGAAGTTGATGAGTAGGTTTTTTAGTTGTTGCTGTTTTATCTTTCCTGGGCTCACCTGAACTTCTTTTCTCTCCAGATATTACACAGTTGAAATCTCTAGAAATTATGACCTCAGTAGGACCAGGTATGTAGACTTGGAGGGTTTCCAACAAATGCACTCTATCTTCTTTTGTAGAAGCATAGACGTTGAGCAGACAAAAATCAACTCCCAGGTAGGTGACATTAACAAGGAGGGCTCCTCCAGGAATTATCTCTGTTAAGGAGTTTACTTTAAAGTCTCTTGACCTACACAGGATTCGCTGGACCATACGGATTCAACCTTTGTCCATTCTTTCCTGAGGTAGGCATAGTTCAAATCGTTAGAGTTCAATATAAATTTTTCCAATACGTTGCCTGGATGGTTCTAATTGCAGCAAGTCCCAAAGTAAAGTGGATCCTTATTCACAAAAACTAGTACATATATGAAGGGGGCCACGCAAAACTCCAAGCCAATAAGACTGATATACGTCTTCCACCGACTTCCAGCAAGCAAACACTAGCTTCGTTAGGGCGTTTCTTTCCATTAACATCAAGTGTATAAGTAGAATATGCGCCTCAAAAAAAAAGGCCGACCAGTAGGTTCTCTGCACAATTTCTCTCGTTGTGCTTCCTACAGATGGTTCAATATTGCTCCCATAGTGAAAATACGTAATATGTTTCATTATACTCACATATGTAGAATAAAATCAACCCAAGTCAAAGCTCCTGCACGACCCGGGTTTCGCTCCAAATGGCTTCATCACACCCCTGATACCCGGGTCGGGCAGGAGCATTGACTTTTGTTGATTTTTTACTATTGCGCATTTTATTCTACTTATATGTGAGTATAATAAAACATATTTACGAATTTTAAAATACAGATTTTTACTATGGGAGCAATATTGAACCATCTGTAGGAAGCACAACGAGAGAAATCGTGCAGAGAATCTACTGGTCGGCCTTTTTTTAAGGCGCATATTCTACTTATACACTTAAAGTTAATGGAAAGAAACACTTAACGAAGCTAGTGTGTGCTTGCTGGAAGTCGGTGGAGGGCGTATATCGGTCTGATTGGCTTGGAGTTTTGCGCGGCCCCCTTCATATACAGTACAGACCAAAAGTTTGGACACACCTTCTCAAAGAGATTTCTTTATTTTCATGACTATGAAAATTGTAGATTCACACTGAAGGCATCAAAACTATGAATTAACACATGTGGAATTCTATACCAAACAAAAAAGTGTGAAACAACTGAAAATATGTCATATTCTAGGTTCTTCAAAGTAGCCACCTTTTGCTTTGATTACTGCTTTGCACACTCTTGGCATTCTCTTGATGAGTTTTAAGAGGTAGTCACCTGAAATGGTTTTCACTTCACAGGTGTGCCCTGTCAGGTTTAATAAGTGGGATTTCTTGCCTTATAAATGGGGTTGGGACCATCAGTTGCGTTGTGGAGAAGTCAGGTGGATACACAGCTGATAGTCCTACTGAATAGACTGTTAGAATTTCTATTATGGCAAGAAAAAAGCAGCTAAGTAAAGAAAAACGAGTGGCCATCATTACTTTAAGAAATGAAGGTCAGTCAGTCCCAAAAATTAAGAAAACTTTGAAAGTGTCCCCAAGTGCAGTAACAAAAGCCATCAAGTGCTACAAAGAAACTGGCTCACATGCGGACCGCCCCAGGAAAGGAAGACCAAGAGTCACCTCTGCTGCAGAGGATAAGTTCATCCGAGTCACCAGCCTCAGAAATCGCAGGTTAACAGCAGCTCAGATTAGAGACCAGGTCAATGCCACTTAGAGTTCTAGCAGCAGACACATCTCTAGAACAACTGGTAAGAGGAGACTGTGTGAATCAGGCCTTCATGGTAGAAGATCTGCTAGGAAACCACTGCTAAGGACAGGCAACAAGCAGAAGAGACTTGTTTGGGCTAAAGAACACAAGGAATGGACATTAGACCAGTGGAAATCTGTGCTTTGGTCTGATGAGTCCAAATTTGAGATCTTTGGTTCCAACTACCGTGTTTTTGTGCGATGCAGAAAAGGTGAACGGATGGACTCTACATGCCTGGTTCCCACCGTGAAGCATGGAGGAGGAGGTGTGATGGTGTGGGGGTGCTTTGCTGGTGACACTGTTGGGGATTTAGTCAAAATTGAAGGCATACTGAACCAGCATGGCTACCACGGCATCTTGCAGCGGCATGCTATTCCATCCGGTTTGTGTTTAGTTGGACCATCATTTATTTTTCAACAGGACAATGACCCCAAACACACCTCCAGGCTGTGTAAGGGCAATTTGACCATGAAGGAGAGTGATGGGGTGCTGCGCCAGATGACCTGGCCTCCACAGTCACCGGACCTAAACTCAATCGAGATGGTTTGGGGTGAGCTGGACCGCAGAGTGAAGGCAAAAGGGCCAACAAGTGCTAAGCATCTCTGGGAACTCCTTCAAGACTGTTGGAAGACCATTTCAGGTGACTGCCTCTTGAAGCTCATCAAGAGAATGCCAAGAGAGTGCAAAGCAGTAATCAAAGCAAAAGGTGGCTACTTTGAAGAACCTAGAATATGACATATTTTCAGTTGTTTCACACTTTTTTGTTATGTATATAATTCCACATGCGTTAATTCATAGTTTTGATGCCTTCAGTGTGAATCTACAATTTTCATAGTCCTGAAAATAAAGAAAACTCTTTGAATGAGAAGGTGTGTCCAAACTTTTGGTCTGTACTGTATGTACTAATAATTCAAATCTTGTTGTATTACACATTCTTGCAAGAAAAATATGTCTGCTTTTCTAGTGGTCAGGTAGTTAAATAAAGCAGCCCGTCTGGTTGGGCTCTTCAGGCTCCATGTTCAATGAGGACACATAGATGGTATCATTTATTCCAGGGAATCAGTGTCTGACATGAAGCCGACTGATTGAACTGGGCTATCGACAATGTCAGAGTCCACATCCTAAATATATGGACAGGGTCAGACAGATGGATCTTATCTGGCGGGCCTTTTGGCTGGTGGAACAAGGGGCCCAGGCCTGTAGACTGGCATTCTCTTGATTGACTGGGTGGTCTCTTGCTCTCTAGGAACCTCGCCAGCAGACTCTCTCTTTCTGAAGGCCTCTGTCACCGTTTCTTCACCAGGGTCCCAGTCTTCAGCCGCAGCAGAGGATCCCTCCCCCACCTTGGCACTGGACCTCCCTGGCACAACAGGGACTTCGGTATCTTGCCAGTCAGGACACTCACCCCAACTTTCTGGGACAACGTCCAGAGGATCGACTGGGTCTGGCACAGGGTCAGGTGCTGGAGCAGGATCAGGTACTTGTGGCCTGGGCCGACTCCTAGCGGCCTCTGCAATGGTATTCTTCAGGCTGTAGTCTCTGAAGGCATGCCTAACTTTGCCACAAACGTTAAATTTTCGCTCGTTGGGGCAACAGGATGTTGAGTGCCCTTTCTCGTAGCACTTTTTACATGTGGATGTTCCCTCAGGACATTACTCCTGCTTGTGCCCAAATAAGTAACACTTCTTGCAAAAAGTGGGCATTCCATTATAGAACAGCCTCCCTCTGTCCTTCCCGATCATGAAAGTGGAGGGCGGGTGACTGGCCTTGGATTCCGTTTGGATCCTCAATAAGCTTGACTATAAACTGGTATTTTCCGGGCCAGAATCCTTCCGAATTTTCGATTTTTCACTCCTCCCTTCTTGATGGTGACGTTTTTGCTCAAGAAGTATGTGATGGCCTAAATGAAAACAGAAGGGTTCCCCATTTGGACTGTGATCACTTAAGCGGAGCCTCTTGAAGAGCCAGGACGTCATCTTGCTGTACTTCCAGAACGCCAAGCAGGACGGTGTAGACCAGGTGTTCTCCACCAAAATCAGGAAGCTGTTGCAGATCTTCTGTTCATCCAAGAAGGAAAAAAAAATTGACTGTGATGTCAGGCTCCATTGTTCATGTCCTGTCAGGGCCCCTTGTGATGTCATCCTGTGACCAGCCGCTGACTAGCCCCTTGTGACACACGCAGTGTTCCATCTATTGTCCAGTGAGGAGGCCTGGCTGCTGATACATAGAAACTGCTGGACTTTATCACCCCCAAATCCAGTTCAGAAGCTCCACAAAAGGGAGACACAGGTTGACTTCAGGAATGGAAAGGAGCCTCATCTAGGACCACATTCATCCCCAAAGCCCCTTCTAGAGCCATATTCATCCTCAAAGCCCGTTCTAGGGGCACGTTCATCCACCAAACACCTGGGAACACTGTCCTCGTCAAAGCCGCGCCTGGCCCTCCATCTGAGCCCGCTGTTGCTGCGCCATGGCCTGTTATTGAACACGTAAAACTTTCTTTGTGTCTATTTTTATCCTCTGCCTGTAGTCTCCACTGCTGCTCCATGGTGCATTGGCCTGCACCAGCTGCTTCATAATTTCCTCCATTGCACTTGATGAACTTTTCATATCAGCTGCTGTTTTTACCCAGGACATACAAGCGCCAAACTGTCACACTGTGGCCCTTAGCAACCTGACACAGTGAAAAAAATAAATGTGTTGGCTTCCTCCTCCACCTACACCTCCAAGTCCGCCTCCTCCTCCATTCGGACCTCCACCTCCTGGCTCAAGATTATATCTTATATTGGCAGAGTAGAGAAAATATACCGGCCAAACACCCCAAAAATAGCTAAAGGTCACACACAGAATTGACTGACACATTAAAAAATAATAATAAAAAAAAAGTTGGATTCCTCCTCCGCCGCCTCTTCCACCTACACTGCCACATCCACCGCTTCCTCCACCTCCTACTCCACTTGGACCTCCGCCTCCTGGTTCAAGATTATTATTTCCTATTTTTATGTATTTCCTTATCCATATTTGTTTGCAGGGTAATTGTCCTGCTATTACGCCCTACTTCAAAGCCATTTGCAGCCTTCTAGCCCTTTCTATGACTTTTTTACAACCACTTTAGTGCCCCAAAGTTCGGGTCCCCATTGACTTCAATGGGGTTCAGTGATAAGGGTTAAGTTCGGGACCAGAAACGAACTTTGAAATGAAGTTCGGTTGAACAACTCAAAACCAAACATCCACCAGTCCGCTCATCACTAGTCATAGATATTGAGTTTTGTTAGGCTGTTAACCCTTGAAAAAATGGATTCAAATTGAAAATCAGCCAAAAAAGTGAAATTTAGAAATTTCATCTCCATTTTCCTTTAATTGTCGTGGAACACATAAGGGGTTAAAGTTTGTAAAATTAGTTTTGAATAACTCGTGGGTTATTCAACATTTGCTTATAAACTTCAAAGTCTTTTAACATCCTAAAAAAAATAATGACACATGGGGAATGTTGATTGCTAACAATTTTATGAGGTATTACTATCTGTCAAAAAGCTTTCCAAACTTTCTGTAAATTTTAAGATGGTTTTTATAAATAAAGGTCATTTATATCGACTCAAATTTACCACAAACATGAAGTACAATGTGTCACAAGAAAATGATCTCAGAATGGCTTGGATAAGTAAGGCTACTTTCACACTTGCGGCAGGACGGATCCGGCAGGCTGTTCACCCTGTCGGATCCGTCTTTCCGTGCCACCGGACCACCGCTCCGTCCCCATTGACTATAATAGGGACGGGGCGGCGCTCCGGCGCAGTACGGCAGTTCGCGGTCAGAGGCCGCCGGACTAAAAAGTCGGACATGCAGGACTTTTAGTCCGGCGGCCTTTTGCCGAGCACTGCCGTACTGCGCCGGAGCGCCGTCACGTCCCTATTATAGTCAATGGGGACGGAGCGGCGGTCCGGCGGCACGGCGAAACAGTGGAAGGATGTATCCGACAGGGTGAACAGCCTGTCGGATCCATCCTGCCGCAAGTGTGAAAGTACCCTTAAAGCGTTCAAAAGTTATTACCACATAAAGTGACATGTCAGATTTCCAAAAATCAGCCTGGTCACAAAGGTGCAAAATGGCCCGGTTATTAAGGGGTTAAATGAGTTTAACAGTTTTTTTTTTTTTGTTTTTTTTTACTGATAACTGGTTCTCTGGATAGGTCATCATTAGCTGATGGTGGGGGGTGAAACACTGAGGAACCCCGCTGATCAGATGTTTGAGAAGGCAGTAGTGCTCACAGAAGCGCTGCGACCTTCTATCTCAGGGATGCTCAACCAGCGTCCCTCCAGCGGTTGTAAAACTACAACTCCCACCATGCCCTTCTGTAGGCTGATGGCTGTAAGCTGTCCGGGAATAATGGGAGTTGTAGTTTTGCAACAGCTGGAGGGCCGCAGGTTGAGCATGCCTGTTCTAACTGCTCATCATGCACAGCGCCTTACACTGCATAGTGGACATGCTTGGTATCGCGCTCAGCCTCATCACATGGCCTAGGGCACGGGTGTCAAACACAAGGCCCGCGGGCCGAATCCGGCCCGCCAGACCTCGTCATGTGGCCCGCGTAGCCGCCGCCGGCCGCCAGCCTTCACCTTTTATTATCACTTCCTGCAGGCGGCCCCTGCAGGAAGTGATAATAAATCGCATAAAGAGCGCTGTGTATTACCGGTACTTACAACTACAAGCGCTCGCCGAGAGGAGGGAGGAGGCAGGCTGGGAGGATGGGCGCTGGCAGTGTGAGTCATAGTCACGCGCCTGCGCCGCCCACTTTATGAATGAAGCTGGCGGCGTGAGCGCATGACGTATGACTCACACTGCCAGCGCCTGTCCTCCCGGCCTGCCTCCTGCCTCCTCTCGGCGAGCGCTTGTAGTTGTAAGTACCGGTAATACACAGCGCTCCTTATGCGATTATATACATACGGTAACCATTAACTATTAGAGATACGATTATACAGTGAGCGGGGCCCGTGTAGTAGAATAGTCACTGCACGGGCCCCGCTGTCATTATAAAAGCAGATGCCGGCCCCTAGCCCGTGTATTGAGGGTCCTTCACTACAGGGACACTTATGGAGGGGATCTGTGGATGACACATAGCATAAGATGCTATATATGTGTCATCCACAGATCTCCCCCATAACTGTCATACACAGAGACCCCAATAAGAGCCACCCACAGATCCCCCATAAGTGTCACCCACAGATCCCCCATAAGTGTCACCCACAGATCCCCCATAAGTCCGATACAACCGGCCCTTTGAGGGTGATTAAACTGCTGATGCGGCCCCCGATGAATTTGAGTTTGACACCCCTGGCCTAGGGAAAGCTAAGAGAAGGCCATGGCGTTACTGCCTTCTCAGACAGCTGATTATAAGGGTCCTGGGTGTCAAACCCCCACCGATAAGATACTGCTGCCCTAACCAGACGGCAAATCCCCTTTAAATACCATGGTTCCATTGGGTCTGAACTAGGGATAAGCGAACCAGTTCATTCCACTACCAACAAACCCAATTCGTTCATGAGATTTTATTTTTATTATGGCCATAGGAATATCTTTACTGAGCTGTTAAAACATAATTTGTCTGATGAGAGCAGATTAACCGGTATCATGAGACCATCTCGCACATGCCCTGTGACTGAGACGTGGCACATGCACAAATGTAATACATTAAGAATTCGGACCCAGATTTGTTATGATTGTGATGCGCACCACCAATTACGGCTTCTGCCCATCCAGTGTTTCTGAAAACGGAGACATTTCTAAACGAATGTACTACTTCCTGCACAACAGTATTTTATACTCTTTATTTTCTCAGTTTTGCCTATATGTTTATGTTAGTTAGGGTTAGTTAACCTTTTTTAACTTCATGACAGCAATGATTTTTTTTTAGAATTTTCGTGTTTCAATCCGTGTTTTCTCAGAACCATACGTTTTTTGTTTTTTTTTTCTTTTCAAATAGCAGTATGGGGGCTTGTTAATGGTCAAGTTGCACTTTCTAATGGCATCATTTAATATTGCATACAATGTAGTGGGAAGTTGTAAAAAATTTCAAATAGGTTGAAAAAATGTGGTTGAAAAAGATGCAATTTTGTTACACCTTGGAGCGTTTTTACAGTGTTCCCTATAAGATAAAATTGTACCGACCTGTTCTTTTCATTCTCCAGGTCAGTACGATTATGGTGTCACCACATTTATATAGTTTTATAGGTTTTGTTTTTTTAGAGAGTTCCCTATGAGATAAATCTGACCTGTTCCCTTTATTCTCTGGGTCAGTACAATTACGGTAGTAATAACACTTTTATACACTTTATGGGTTTTGCTTTTACAGCATTCCCTATGAGATTAAATTGACCTGTTCCCTTCATTCTCTGGGTCAGTACGATTACAGCAACACCACATTCATATAGTTTTAATGGGTTTTGTTTTTACAGCGTTCCCTATAAGATAAATCTGACCTGTTCTCTTCATTCTCCAGGTCAGTATGATTACAGTGATACCACTTTTTTTTATATATTTTTTGGGGTTTAATTTTTATAGTGTTCCCTATGAGCTAAATCTGACCTTTTTTCCCTTGATTCTCCGGGTCAGTACAATTACAGCAATACCACATTTATATAGTTTTATGGGTTTCATTTTTATAGTGTTCCCTATGAGATAAATCTGACCTGTTCTCTTCATTCTTCAGGTGAGTACGATTACAGCGATACCAGATTGATAGATAGATATGAGAGAGTCTAAATGTGCTTACCAAAATGAGTCCAAAAGCAGCATACACAAAGGGTTAATGTATTGCTCCTCCTGTCTAGGACAGAAGATAAATCCTTAGAAAATCAGACAAATAATAAAGGAGGTCACACCCACTAGGCGCAGGGCTGTGGAGTCTGAGGCAATTTTGGGTACCCGGAGTCGGATTCGGCAAAAATGAACCGATTCCGAATCCTACTAAATTTAAATTGGAATAAAAAATAAATAAATAAAGTTTAAATGTCCCAATTCACAAAAAGTTATAATTAATTACTTCTCTACTGTAAGAATAAAGGGCAATGCATGCAGTGCGTCACGTTACTGCAAAACGAACACGTTAAGTGACCGTGAAGGAGCATGCTTTTCATAAGCGTCACTATACGGCACGCAACACACAGTTAAGGAGCGGCAATACTTATACTTTCCATTGTGTTGTGTTCCGCTGTTACAGGGAACGCAACGCGCATGGTTATCCTCGCCTCTCACTGATAACTGATTAAGTAAATGTGTGTTTTGCAGGACTAGAGACACTTGTATAAGTGAAGGGAATGGAGGGTCAATAGTTCAAGACTAAAGCTGTAAACCATTTGAAAAACTGCTGTCATTCAGCTAAGGCTATAAAAACTTGTAAACTCAGATTCTTAGCTTAAACTTTAAACACGACTATGGGATTCTACTGGGGAAATCATGTTTTAAAATAAATGCCCCTTCCCCTGCCCCTTCCTGGATCCTCCTACTGCCCGATCTACAGCAGAAGATCAGCACACAAAGGAGAAGGCAGCAGCTTCTGCCCAACTACCTCTCTGCTAGAAGAGCTTAGAAGAACTTGGTGGAACAGCTGTATGTTGCCTTTATTTCCTTCAAGGAATGTATAAAACACATTTGCATATTAAATACAGAGGAGTCTGAGTTTATCTACCGACTCCACAGCCCTGACTAGGCGGACGTGATTATTCCAAACAATGCTTTTTTCAGGGAGGGATATATGTGCTGCCTTTGGACTCCAGAAAAGATAAATTTCGGTAAGCAAATTTTATTCCTTATCGTCCTTCAGGCAGCGCACACAAAGAGATCTGAAAAGCCGTATTAAACAAGGGGGGGGGGGGGGAATGGAAATCGCAGCCTTAATGAGTCTGTCAAAGGCTGAATCGCAATCAGCAGATACATCCAGATTATTTGGTTTTGTAAAGGTGCATGGAGAAGACCATGTAGCAGCCCTGCAGATTTCATCCCATGCCTTTTTTTTTTCTTGCCCAAGCGACTAAGTGGACGGAGTTCAGTGTGCTGTAACCCCACCTGGTAATGGGAGTACTTGAAAATGAGAAGCAGACCTAATAGTATTCTTGATCCAAGCAGTGTAGGCTTGCTGACTTTTATACCTCTCTATAAACAGCTGGTCAGTCGACCTGAAGGATCCCGGTCCTCCAATGACCAGTAGATGAAGCTTGTCTTGTTCAGCCGATTGCGGATTCTGATAAGATGAATTTCTTAACTTACAATAAAGTATAACTGTCACTTTTTTATTTTTTTTGGAGTATTGGATTGTGGTGATTAATATCTCCTTGGTGGCCCTATTTCAACTTTTCACTGTATTCAATTACCCCTTAATTCCACAGTTTTGTTCCCTCTACTGCCTATTTTTATCTGTGCTTAAAATCAGGTTGCTATGCATGGTCCGTCCTCTGTGTTGAAGGACGGAGCACGCTGCATCGTGCAGGGTCAGATTACAGACAGCCAGGGACTGTAAGTAAATGATTAAAGCCAGGTCCTCCCCAGCAGCTGATACCAGTGCCTGGGCTGTGTGCACTTCTCCCTGTCCCTGCACTTAGCAGACGCTCCCTCACTCAGCAGAGCTGGACAATGCAGAGTCGAAGCAGCGCAGAGCAAGAAGGGGAGATCTGCCATCTGCCCAGTGTATAAATGAAAGCAACATGTGGTAAGAGGACCCCTTTGTGCTGCAGGAGATTAACCCTTTAGGGGGGAGGGCTCTGGTTACTGACACTTTTGGGGGGCTATTGTTACTGGCTAGTGAGGGCAGGCGGGATTAGCCTCAGGGTGAGGGCAGTGGCGGCCATCTTAACTGAATAGAGAAATTGCAGTTTTATGCAGACTGGTTGCTAAGGGCTGAATCTTATTGAATATGGGGTCAGTCTAATAGTAACTCATTCTGGAATTTCATGTTATTAGTAACTACATATATGAAAATTGAAATTAGGGTCTAAGTGTGACAGTTATCCTTTAAGATGAGACCTTTGGTAGGATATAGGGCATCAACCTTAAAATCAAGTCTTCAGATATGCCCCTTTACATGATAGAGCTTGCAAAGTCTGACACCTTCTTGGATGATGCAAGTGCCACCAATGATACAAACCTTAGTGGTGCTTCTGTAAGAGGCTAAAATGGAGATTCGACCAGGGTCTTGAAGAAAAGAGCCTGATCCCAGGATCGAATAGGAGACTTAACCGATTCATTTGAATTGAATAAAGAATGTAAGAATGCCTGAATGCACGAAGGCTCCATCTATGTGAGCAGTGGCGGCTGTCCAATGCACTCTTACAGTGTCAGGTTTTAACCCAAACTGGAAACATGCGAGACCTCAGAAAGATCCAGATTCTGCTAAGTTTCCACCACCACATCTTACAGGCCTTTCCTCAGTCCTGAAACATCAGATTGCAGGCTGTAATCTGAAACATCTCCAGCTTGGATGCTGTAGGCCTGCTTGAACCAGAAGATGCGGCAGACTGTTTGTCCAATAATTTCCTCTAGAAAGTTGTAGCCAGGAGGGAATTGTGCCTTCCTGGCCAGATGAGCACTATGGCTGAGACTCTCGTCTCATTTCCCTGAGCACCCAGGATAGGAGGGGAAATGGAGGAAAATTTGGTGGTAGACCATCTGCACACAATCTGTTAAAAATAGAGTAGTTGAGACTTCAACTGTGACCTGTGACCAACAGATCAGGCTCAACATTCAGAGAACCTTGAATTTGGATGGCTGTCTATGGTTTGACATTCCACTGCCCAAGTCATAATTTGACTGTATTGACTGTTCAGTGGGGCAGAGTGAGTCTTATGCCAATTGTTGATGTAGCACATGGTGGAGATATTGTCTGTTTGTTCCACCACTGACTGATTCTTGAGCCTGCCCTAATTGAAGAACTAGATATATTGCTCCCAGGTCTCTAATATTGGATCACACATACATCTCTTGAGAAGACCACCTCCCCTTGAACTCAAAGAATGTGTACTTCCTAAAAAGAGTTATTGGAATGGCCAGAATAATCTACCCTGTTCACTATTTCTCAGACAAAGCCATCAAGAAAGGTCTTCCCGAGTTTCTGGCTTGATCACCACAGGAGGAACCAGACTTAATAAACATTGGTTTCTTCCTGAAACTGTGCTGGTTTGCAACATGCACTAATGCCCATGTTATGGCTTCTATCAAAGAGGTCAGATTCCCTAGGATTCTCCTAGCAGTCCTGACAGGGGCATAGCTATATAGGAAGCGTCTGCTTTGGGGCCCAAACTCAGAAGGGGCCCATCCAGGAGGAGGACTAATAGATTTCATTGTCAGGGCCACCTCAAGGGTAAAATACAGTGACATGACATAGTATATATGAGTAGGAAAGTATATATGTTCAGACAAAGTAGCTGCTGGGCATGGTCTAAGAGAGCGAATGTTGATGACCGAACGGAAATTCACATCATGAAATTCTTCCGAGAAGGTATTTTTTTAGAGACGTCAGATCTAGCCTCCTTCTTTCTCGGGCAAACTTGATCCATCTTATGTGGAACTCTCCACGGCTTAGGAGATATTGGGTGGAGGTAGTGGAACTTATAAATAGGATCTTTCAGTCTCGTCTAGAGGTTACCCCCCTGACCTGTCTCCTTGGTTATGTGAAGGTCGCGAGAGGCGTGTTGAAAAAAAAAAAGGAGGCTATTATGCGAATATTATATCAGGCAAGGAAATGCATTGCATTCCATTGGATTGATAAATCAGCACCAGCAGTTCAGGAGGTAGTGAATATGGTACACACGTTGGTACAGTTGGAAAAGTATGTTTACTTAAAGAGAAACTCTATAAAAAAAATTGAGGCGATCTGGTTTTCATGGGTCTCCCATTATAATCTCTCTTAGAGTGTGTTCGTAAATATGGAGCATTGTGGTATGAGTGGGTCATGTCTTTCCTTAAGTATGCTAGAGTGTTTGTAGGTGGCTGAATGGCTGTGTGCGCCGTGACGACATGTGAATATATGATGAGCTACAGAAGTCCTTCAACGAAGGGATGTCATGCGCCAGGAAGAGGACATTGCTACTTTCATTGGATTTACCAGTTCCGGACATGGACTGCACCTTCTACCTTCTAGTGGTTGTGTTTTTTGGCGGTTGGATGGGTAGGGGAGGGATAGGGTGGGATGGTCGGGGATATTGTTGTACCTGTATTAAAAACTTTTGAAAACTTAATAAAAAATATCTGATTCAAAAAAGATCTAGCCTCCATCTTAGGATTGGCTTTGGCACTGCATACACTCTTGAAAAGACCCCTGAAATTTCTTGGGAAAGAGGTCAAGATTTTTCTGTAAAGTCCTGAAACCACCACTATATGAGGCTTTGTGAAGGGTTGACTTTTATTTGCCTTGGGAGCAATTTCTTTAAAGGGGTTGTCCGGGTTCAGAGCTGAACCCGGACATATCCCCATTTTCACCCGGGCAGCCCCCAACTTGAGCATTGGAGCAGTTCATACACCGATGCTCTCCTTTGCCCTGCGCTAAATAGCATTTAGACATTTTCTGGAGTTCCGGTGATGAACCGGGCTCTCCACAGGGCTGCCAGACGGAGGCTTCCGCCCAGCATCGAGCCTGGTGATGTGACCGGCACTGATGGGCTGGCTTTAGCGCTGGCCTAGCCTGTAAAACTGCTAGGGCAGCACTAAAGCCAGCCCATCAGAGCTGGTGACGTCACCGAACACACTGCTGGGCGGAAGCCTCCGCCCGGCAATGTGTTATTATAAATAAAAGAGCCCTTGCTCTGCACGATACAGCGCAGGGCAAAGGAGAGCATTTCTCCAATGCTGACATCAGGGGGGCTGCCTGGGTGAAATGATGGGTATGTTCAGGTTCAGCTCTGAACCCTGACAACCCCTTTAACATGAGGGAGTAACCCGAGTACAAGATTTTATCCAGGTGTCTGACGTGATATTTGCACAATTTGAGAAAAGGTTCTGTAATCTCGCTCCCACCGGAAGCCTGGGGTCCTAAATTTGATGTTTTCCTGTTCCAAATGCCTACTTTCTAGAGCTTGGAAAGCCTGAACACTTAGAACTTGCTCTTCTCCATCTATCCCCTCTGAGCCTCTCTTAGGTGATCTTTGCAATGAAAATGACAAAAATGAATCTAGACCTAGAGGTCTATTGTGGAAAGGAGACCCCTCTATAACAACAATTGATTCTAATTGGCCACTGGGATATTAGATTAGGTGGGTCTCCCCACTGAGCTGAGACTGCAGGATCTGTAACACGCTGCTATAATCTAGCTCCACATAATGTTCTCAGTCTGGCTAGGACCACACTCCTGCCATACATCCCTTTTTATATAGGATCATCAGGCAATACCCTAGTGTTTGTTTCTTACCCTCCCTTTTGGACTTATCTTCTCTAGGTTCTACCATCTCAAGGTGAGCTAGCACAGCTTGAATAATAAAGGTAAATGAAGGTACGCCATCATGAATCAGATGAGATGAGGCAGGAGATATACTAAAAGGAGTTGTAGATAAGCGAGGTCTAACAGATACAGTATATGAGCAGAAAGGACTGCTGAGAAGTAAACCATTCCACAACATCTGCACTGGAGACCTTCAGCTGGGAGGCAATGGTGCAGACATCTCCTACGTTGTCTTCAGAAACAGGCTGTCCACAGTTGCTGCAGACATCTTCTGCATTGTCTTCAGGAACAGGCTGTCCACAGTTGCTGCAGACATCTTCTGCATTGTCTTCAGGAACAGGCTGTCCACAGTTGGTGCAGACATCTTCTGCATTGTCTTGAGGAACAGGCTGTCCACAATTGGTGCAGACATCTCCTACATTGTCTTCAGGAACAGGCTGTCCACAGTTGCTGCAGACATCTTCTGCATTGTCTTCAGGAACAGGCTGTCCACAGTTGGTGCAGACATCTCCTGCATTGTCTTCAGTAACAGGCTGTCCACTGTTGATGCAGACGTCTCCTACATTGTCTTCAGGAACAGGCTGTCCACAGTTGGTGCAGATGTCTCCTACATTGTCTTCAGGAACAGGCTGTCCACAGTTGGTGCAGACGTCTCCTACATTGTCTTCAGGAACAGGCTGTCCACAGTTGGTGCAGACGTCTCCTACATTGTCTTCAGGAACAGGCTGTCCACAGTTGGTGCAGACATCTCCTGCATTGTCTTCAGTAACAGGCTGTCCACTGTTGATGCAGACGTCTCCTACATTGTCTTCAGGAACAGGCTGTCCACAGTTGATGCAGACGTCTCCTACATTGTCCACAGTTGGTGCACATACTACCATCAGCTTTATGGGATTCTCTGCAGAGTTCCGTATTTGTAAGATATTACTTCGCTCACACATACATACAAGCTACATATGAGCCGTTCCAGGACACAGGATCCTTAAAGCTGCTGTGATTCCGCTGCTGCAGAGCTCCAGATGTAGCTGAGATAATACCGACCCAGGTACCTGTGATAGCACATGGCACAGAATTATCTCATGGAATTTTGTGACAAAGACCATTGAAAGAGTGAGTTAACCTCTTGCAACATTTTCTACTTAACATGTTACCCATCGAGTTTAGTTCAGTTGCACTTGTATACTTCATTGAGATCTAATCCAAAATGGCTCCTGAGGTGGAGACCCTGCTTGCAGCCCTGAAGGTACTAACTGCTTGTAACAACCAAACCAGCACTTCCACAGGGACACGCCCTGTAACACACATTGATAGTTTGCAGGGAACACTTGCTGCATATGAGAAACTTACCAGGAACATTCCAGGATAAATCTCAGCTCAATCATCCCATGGAACACGCAATGCAGAAAATTAACTCTGGAAACCACTTCCAGCTCAGTCATGTCATGCACTTAATTTTGGAGCACACCTCCAGCTCTATAACATGCATATGACTCTGGAAAACACTTCCAGCACCTGATATGATACATGATACTCTGGAAACACTTCCAGCTCCTCAGATCATACATGATACTCTTGAAAACACTTCCAGCACCTCATATAATACATGATACTCTGGAAACCACTTCCAGCACCTCATGACACATGATACTCTGGAAAAACTTCCAGCTCCTCAGATCATACATGATACTCTTGAAAACACTTCCAGCACCTCATATAATACATGATACTCTGGAAACCACTTCCAGCACCTCATGACACATGATACTCTGGAAAAACTTCCAGCTCCTCAGATCATACATGATACTCTGGAAAACACTTCCAGCACCTCATATAATACATGATACTCTGGAAACCACTTCCAGCACCTCATATAATACATGATACTCTGGAAACACTTCCAGCTATATATTATCAGGCTTAGCAACCATACTGGCCTTCACAGCAGCTGCAGCCTCCGTATGTGTGAGCTTCATTGTCCTAGAAAAAACACGTCTGCCTAGTGGGTGTGCCCTCCTTTTATAGGGGCGTTAGTCTGATTTAGGGTACTTTCACACTCGCGTTTGGTGCGGATCCATCATGGATCTGCACAAACTGATCCGTTCAAATAATACAAATGTCTGCATTCGTTCAGAATGGATCAGTTTGTATTATCTTTAACATAGCCACGACTGATCTATCTTGAGCACCATTGAAAGTGAATGGAGGACGGATCCGTTTTCTGTTGTGTCATAGAAAACGGATCTGTCCCCATTGACTTACATTGGGTGTCAGAATGGATCAGTTTGGCTCAGTTTCGTCAGATGGACACAAAAACGCTTCAAGCAGCCTCCAGAGCGGAATGGAGACTGATCGGAGACAAACTGATGCATTCTGAGTGGATCCTTTTCCATTCAGAATGCATTAGGGCAAAACTGTTTTGGGTTAGGGTTAGAGTTGTGAGAGCCTATGACGGGTTAGGGTTAGAGTTGTGAGAGCCTATGACGGGTTAGGGTTGTGAGAGCCTATGACGGGTTAGGGATGTGAGAGCCTATGACGGGTTAGGGTTAGGGATGTGAGAGCCCATGACTGATCTCACAAACAGAAAGCCAAAACGCCAGTGTGAAAGTAGCCGTAGTCATGATTTGTCTTCTGTCCTAGAAGGGAGGAGCAAGACATTAACCCTTTGTGTGTGCTGCCTGAAGGATGATAAGGAAAAATAGATAGATAGATAGATAGATAGATAGATAGATACAGGTGAAACTCAAAAAATTAGAATATCGTGCATAGTTCATTTATTTCAGTAATGCCAATTAAAAGGTGAAACTAACATATGAGACTCATTACAGGCAAAGTGAGATATTTCAAGCCTTTATTTATGATAATTTGGATGATTACGGCTTACAGCTTATAAAACCCTAAAGTCACAATCTCAGGTCCCCTTTGCTCAGGGGGTATGGACTAATTATCTGACTAGAGGGTGACACTTTGAGCCTAGAATATTGAACTTTTTCATAAAATTCTACAAACCGGATTCCAAAAAAGTTGGGACACTATACAAATCGTGAATAAATACTGAATGCAATGATGTGGAGGTGCCAACTTCTAATATTGTATTCAGAATAGAACATAAATCACGGAACAAAAGCTTAAACTGAGAAAATGTACCATTTTAAGGGAAAAATATGTTGAATCAGAATTTCATGGTGTCAACAAATCCCCAAAAAGTTGGGACAAGGCCATTTTCACCACTGTGTGGCATCTCCCCTTCTTCTTACAACACTCAACAGACGTCTGGGGACCGAGGAGACCAGTTTCTCAAGTTTAGAAATAGGAATGCTCTCCCATTCTTGTCTAATACAGGCCTCTAACTGTTCCATCGTCTTGGGCCTTCTTTGTTGCACCTTCCTCTTTATGAGGCGCCAAATGTTCTCTATAGGTGAAAGATCTGGACTGCAGACCGGCCATTTCAGTCCCCGGATCCTTCTCCTACGCAGCCATGATGTTGTGATTGATGCAGAATGTGGTCTGGCATTATCTTGGTGAAAAATGCAGGGTCTTCCCTGAAAGAGATGACGTCTGGATGGGAGCAGATGTTGTTCTAGAACCTGAATATATTTTTCTGCATTGATGGAGCCTTTCCAGACATGCAAGCTGCCCATGCCACACGCACTCATGCCACCCCATACCATCAGAGATGCAGGCTTCTGAACTGAGCGTTGATAACAACTTGGGTTGTCCTTGTCCTCTTTGGTCCGGATGACATGGCGTCCCAGATTTCCAAAAAGAACTTCGAACCGTGACTCGTCTGACCACAGAACAGTCTTCCATTTTGCCACACTCCATTGTAAATGATCCCTGGCCCAGTGAAAACGCCTGAGCTTGTGGATCTTGCTTAGAAATGGCTTCTTCTTTGCACTGTAGAGTTTCAGCTGGCAATGGCGGATGGCACGGTGGATTGTGGTCACTGACAATGGTTTCTGGAAGTATTCCTGAGCCCATTCTGGGATTTCCTTTACAGTAGCATTCCTGTTGTGGTGCAGCGTCGTTTAAGGGCCCGGAGATCACGGGCATCCAGTATGGTTTTACCGCCTTGACCCTTACGCACAGAGATTGTTCCAGATTCTCTGAATCTTCGGATGATGTTCTGCACAGTTGATGATGATAGATGCAAAGTCTTTGCAATGTTTCGCTGGGTAACACCTTTCTGATATTGCTCCACTATCTTTCTGCACAACATTGTGGGAATTGGTGATCCTCTACCCATCTTGGCTTCTGAGAGACACGGCCGCTCTGAGAAGCTCTTTTTATACCCAATCATGTTGCCAATTGACCTAATTAGTGGTAATTGGTCTTCCAGCTCTTTGTTATGCTCAAATTTACTTTTTCCAGCCTCTTATTGCTACTTGTCCCAACTTTTTTGGGATTTGTTGACACCGTGAAAATTTTAATCAACGTATTTTTCCTTTAAAATGATACATTTACTCGGATTAAAGGTTTGATCCGTCATCTACGTTCTATTACACATAACATAGTGACATTTGCCATCTCCACATCATCGCATTCAGTTTTTATTCACAATTTGTTTAGTGTCCCAACTTTTTTGGAATCCGGTTTGTAATTTTAAGCTGCATTAATGCAATTTCTTTTAATTTGCATTACTGAAACAAATGGACTTTTGCACGATATTCTAATTTTTCGAGTTTCACCTGTGGATAGATCGATATGAGAGAGAAAACACAAGAAAAATCTTTTATCTATGGAGCTGCGTGAGGACTCTTTTTTGTGGTGCGTTCTGTAGTTTGTATTGATACCATTTTGGGGTGTGTATTAATTTTTGAACGGTTCTTGAGGTGAGGCGATCAGACTTTTTTTCTGTTACAGAGTTCACCGTACACGATACATTTATATTTGAACAGTTCAGACAATAGGTACAGCAAGGCCGATTTATCTTTATTTATTTTTTTGTTTATTTTTATTATGGGAACAGCAGGATGATTCCATGTTTTTAGATTTTTAAAGGTTAGGGTTTTAGTTTTTTTCAGATTGCTATTACCTTACACTGCAATGAGTGGGGATGATGTTGTTTTGGATCCCTGCCACCTGCAGGCTAAAACTGTAATAGCATGGGTATTGTAGACAAAGAACGGCTCCCCAGATTGCTGCATGGGCGGAGACATTTAGGCTCTTGGAGCACAGTGCTCTCAGGGAAAGCCGCCTAAATGTCTGCGCCTAACCACTCTTTAAAGACCCATGTCGTGAAGGGGTTAAAGGGGGCATTCTGGTTCCCCCTTTAAAGAGGTTGTCCGGGTTCAGAGTTGAACCCGGACATACCCCCATTTTCGCAAAGGCAGCAGTTCATGCTCCGATGCTCTCCTTTGCCCTGCTCTGAATCGTGCAGGGAAAAGATATTTTCAGGAGTTCCGGTGACGAACCGGGCTCTCCATAGGGCTGCCAGGTGGAGTCTACCGCCCAGCAGTGAGCCCGGTCATGTTACCGCCACTAATGGGCGGTATTTAGCGCTGCTGTAGCCTGTAAGACAGCTAGGGCAACGCTAAACCCAGACCATCAGAGCCGGTGACGTACACACTGCTGGGCGGAAGCCTCCCCTGGCAGTGTTATTGTAAATAAAAATGCCCTTGCCCAGCGCGATCCTGCACAGGGCAAGGGAGAGCATCGGAGCATGAAATGTGCGAAAATAGGTGTATGTCCCCTTTAAGCAGTGTACCATTGTATGTTAAATGTCAGTGAATAACTCTGCTCTTGCTTCTCCATACCTCACACCCTACATGGGGAAAGTTATCATTAGCCCTGATCTCTGGGTCTGTCGTACGCTAGGTTCCAGCAGCCTGTGCTGGCTGTCCGCGGCATGTGGAGGGGCCCTGTCTGTGCCCGATACAGTGCACTCCAGCAGGCTGCTCCTGTGAACATGACTGTAGTAACCGCTGGCCTTCTCCAATTAATACATATTGGGAAGCATATACCTAAAGCCATTACTTATCCACATGGGCTCTACCAGTGTTTAGGAAGGGGGTAGTATCAGACTGAGCAGTGGCACACCCCCACCTGGTAACACCCATCTTCATAACTTCTAGCAGGAATAATAAAGGAATGGCACAACACAGACTGTTAAGAAAAGAAGCTCCATAACTTCAACTATGTGGGGAATGTGAGGAGAGGTTAGGGGCGGCAGTGGGGATGCACAGACTGGTTTTCGGGTGCACAGACTGGTTTTCGGGTGCACGGGCTGTTTTTTCTTGCGTGCACGGGCTGGGTTTTTTAGCGTGCACGGGCTGGGTTTTTTAGCGTGCACGGGCTGGGTTTTTTAGCGTGCACGGGCTGGGTTTTTTAGCGTGCACGGGCTGGGTTTTTTAGGGAGCACGGGCTGGGTTTTCGGGAGCACGGGCTGGGTTTTCGGGTGCACTTATTCTCATACATAAGGTTTTGTGAGAGTGCAGGACGCTGATTAACCCCTTCCAGTGAGTGGCAGTCCTGACAAGGGTCTGTTCAGGCCTGATTCCCGCTGATCCCACCTGCTGCTCCAGAGTCAGGGAGTGGATTTGGGGCAGGGGCGTAACTACTAGTGTTGATCGAGCATGGAATTCAATGGGAGAACTCGAGCATTAAACCAGGCACCCCCTGCTCTGAAGAGGGGAGGGTGCCTGGTTCATAGTAAAAGGTCAGAAATGGATGGAAACACCACCGAAATGTTTCGGGAACAGAATGGGGAGGATGTCTGGATGCATCTTGGACTCCCAGGTCGCTGCTGGGAAGAATGTTGTCCGAGTAGTATGCCACTTTTACAAATTGACAATAATACGCACAAAACCGAAGAAAAAACTCGATTTTAGAGGAAAAATCATTATGAAACATTCTTTCCTGTATATTTACTTGTATATAAAGTGCAAGTGCTGCCAAAAATTACAAGGAAGAGGCCTCCGATACACCCTGTATATCACATAATGGAGGGCCTCATTCACACTGTGGTACAATCCCTAACCCTAACCCTACACTCATAAAGCCTATGCACTAAGGGAAAAGGCTGCCAAAAATTAAAAGGAACCGGCACTCCAATACACCCTAATTAGGTGAGGGCCTGCTGGTGAGCTGACCTAGTAAAAGATTGTAGGTGAAGGCCTGCTGGCGACCTGACCCTCTAAAAAATTATATGCGAGGGCCTGCTGTTGGCATCTGTATCTCAACATCATCCACCTCATTAAACTATGGATGCTCAAGAGGTTGGGAATCAGGGCACAAGATCTCATGTCCCTCTTGAAGAATGCTTGGCGAGAGGGACAAATCAAGTAGTGGTGATGAAAAGAGTCCTCGGAATATCTGAGTGTGGGATCACTTGTTTGCCCAGACTTTCCATGGTGGGAGGAAGGTGGATCGGGGTGAGGATTGTGTTGACCAGACTCCTGGCTACTGAGACTGGACTTGGTGGAAGACAGGGTGGTGCTTAACCGACTGGAAACATTATCTGCTGCAATCCAACCGACCACCTGGTCGCACTGGTCTGACTTCAAGAGCGTTGTCCTACACCGCCCTGCAAACTGGGACATGAAGCTAGCTACCATGCATGATTGTTTTTCTTGTGCTCTGGCAGCAGGCAGTTTCACCGCACCCAGGGCCACGGCCTCTGCGTGCACCATCAGCCTCACGGCCACACTAACCCGTCTCTTACTGCTCGCCTTCTACATTTTAAATATGATATATTCTTGAAAGTCTGTCCCACGTACAGTAGCGTAGGATTAGGAAGTGTATGTGCAAGGTATTTGTGATGAGGAAACGTTATACAGGAAATATCCTGCAGGTAATGTCACTGTTTGCAATGTCTATAGAAAAAGTGCACTGGATGTCACTGATATTTTAGAGATACGAACATTTTACATAGGAGATGTGGCGCAAATAATTTTGTCCTAACTGTCCACAGCGGCCTATTACACGATATTTAGTGCAGGATGCGCAAAAAATATACAGTTGCAAGAAAAAGTATGTGAACCCTTTGGAATGATCTGGATTTCTGCACAAATTGGTCATAAAATGTGATCTGATCTTCATCTAAGTCACAACAATAGACAATCACAGTCGGCTTAACCTAATAACACACAAATAATTAAATGTTACCATGTTTTTATTGAACACACCATGTAACCATTCACAGTGTAGGTGGAAAAAGTATGTGAACCCTTGGATGTAATAACTGGTTGAACCTCCTTTGGCAGCAATAACTTCAACCAAAGTTTCCTGTAGTTGCAGATCAGACGGGCACAACGGTCAGGAGTAATTCTTGGCCATTCCTCTTTACAGAACGGTCTCAGTTCAGCAATATTCTTGGGATGTCTGGTGTGAATCGCTTTCTTGAGGTCCTGCCACAGCATCTCCATCGGGTTGAGGTCAGGACTCTGACTGGGCCGCTCCAGAAGGCGGATTTTCTTCTGTTTAAGCCATTCTGTTGTTGATTTACTTCTATGCTTTGGGTCGTTGTCCTGTTGCAACACCCATCTTCTGTTGAGCTTCAGCTGGTGCCTTAAGTTCTTTTGCAAAATGTCTTGATAAACTTGGGAATTCATTTTTCCTTCGATGATAGCAATTCATCCAGGCCCTGACGCAGCAGAGCAGCCCCAAACCATGATGCCCCACCACCATACCTCACAGTTGGGATGGGGTTTTGATGTTGGTGTGCTGTGCCTCTTTTTCTCCACACATAGTGTTGTGTGTTTCTTCCAAACAACTCAACTTTGGTTTCATCTGTCCACAGAATATTTTGCCAGTTCTGCTGTGGAACATCCAGGTGCTCTTGTGCAAACTGTAAACGTGGAGCAATGTTTTTTTGGACAGCAGTGGCTTCCTCTGTGGTGTCCTCCCATGAAATCCATTCTTGTTTAGTGTTTTACGTATCGTAGATTCGCTAACAGGGATGATAGCATATGCCAGAGACTTCTGTAAGTCTTTAGCTGACACTCTAGGATTCTTCTTCACCTCATTGAGCAGTCTGCGCTGTGCTCTTGCAGTCATCTTTACAGGACGGCCGCTCCTAGGGAGAGTAGCAGCAGCGCTGAACTTTCTCCATTTATAGACAATTTGTCTTACCATGGACTGATATACAGCAAGGCTTTTGGAGATACTTTTATAACCCTTTCCAGCTTTATGCAAGTCAACAATTCTTAATCGTAGGTCTTCTGAGAGCTCTTTTGTGCGAGGCATCATTCACATCAGGCAATGCTTCTTGTGAAAAGCAAACCCAGAACTGGTGTGTGTTTTTTATAGGGCAGGGCAGCTGTAACCAACACCTCCAATCTCATCTCATTGATTGGACTCCAGTTGGCTGACACCTCAATCCAATTAGCTCTTGGAGATGTCATTAGTCTAGGGGTTCACATACTTTTTCCACCTGCACTGTGAATGTTTACATGGTGTGTTCAATAAAAACATGGTAACATTTAACTCTTTGTGTGTTATTAGGTTAAGCAGACTGTGATTGTCTATTGTTGTGACTTAGATGAAGATCACATCACATTTTATGAACAATTTGTGCAGAAATCCATATCATTCCAAAGGGTTCACATACTTTTTCTTGTAACTGTATATTGCTGTTGTCACACACATTAGTCCTTACAAAGATTTTTAGGTCTCTGAAACATTTTTGTACCAAAAAAATATTCAACTACACTCCCTACGCTCAGCTCTCCCTAAAATACTGAGCCAAACATGCGTCATTGGGTGCTATATAGCACCCGATTATGCGATCTGGCCAATCACTGTAATGCCAGTAACCAACATGGCTACTGGCATTACAGTGAGGGCAGTACTTACCTGCACGTTTATTGGGTGCTTAGCGGCCACGAAACGTGCAGGGAGGAGACTCGAGCATTGCGCTCGAGGACATGTGGTACTCGGCCGAGCATGCTCGCTCAACACTACTAACTACCATAGAGGCAGACCATGCGACTGCTGTGGGGCCCAGGGCAGGAAGGGCCCCGTCCTAGTTGAGATTACTTCCTCTTCTACTGGAGGTGAAAACTTGGTCAGGACTCTACCCTCTAAAGGGACAACCTTTAGCAAATGAGGCAGAGGAAAAATGTCCCAAGGGTCAATGAAAAGGATTTAGGCAGAAACCCTTCTCCCCTGGGGGTAGGGGTTTGATCCTTGCTATGGGGCCCTGACTTCTCTATGTACGCCACTGATTTGGGGTCATATTTCATTGCTGCCCCCAGATGTATCCCTGACGGTCCCCAAATCCTCTCCATCACTGGGACACAAGGTTCCCCACAACTGTGTCAACTTCTCAACTAGCCATGCAGATCTGGGGCTCACAGGGTGAGGACTGCCATGTTCTGGGGGCGCCCTGTAGGCTGATGGGGGGCTGGAGACCCTTGGGTCACGATCTCCGTATCATACACGGGCAGACAGACAGGCACATTAGTCTGGGGGTCCTTTGCTTCCTGTCCCAGAGCCCTCCGCACCTGCGGTCTCTCCGGGGTCCTGCATGAGGAGCTCAGGATGAAGCGGCACAATACCAGGGGCCCCGGACGGACGACGGGCTTACCTGTTGGGGCCGTGGGGGGCCAGTTGCTGCCGCATCCGGTTGAGCTGCCTCTGGATCATGGTGCGGGTGTCCTCGGTGTCGGGCGCTGGGTGAGGCCGTCGTCTCCTCCTCCGGAAGGGCTGCGCTGTCTCTTCTCTGAAGTTCAGTCTCGAAGTTTAGAGTTCATTTCTCAGGGCGTCTCTCAGCGCTGGAAGCAGCCGCAGGTGACACGCAGTGTGTGAACTACAGTGTGCGGCACCGCAGCCGGCACCGCCGCCACTCACTATACATACAGCTGCCCTCACTATATACAGCTGCCCCTCACTATATATATATACAGCTGCCCCTCACTCTATATATACAGCTACCCCTCACTCTATATATACAGCTGCCCCTCACTATACATACAGCTGCCCCTCACTATATATATATACAGCTGCCCCTCACTCTATATATACAGCTACCCCTCACTCTATATATACAGCTGCCCCTCACTCTATATATACAGCTGCCCCTCACTATACATACAGCTGCCCCTCACTATATATATATATACAGCTACCCCTCACTATATACACAGCTGCCCCTCACTCTATATATACAGCTGCCCCTCACTCTATATATACAGCTGCCCCTCACTCTATATATACAGCTGCCCCTCACTCTATATATACAGCTGCCCCTCACTCTATATATGCAGCTGCCCCTCACTATATATACAGCTGCCCCTCACTATATATACAGCTGCCCCTCACTCTATATATACAGCTGCCCCTCACTCTATATACAGCTACCCCTCACTCTATATATACAGCTGCCCCTCACTATATATACAGCTGCCCCTCACTATATATACAGCTGCCCCTCACTCTATATATACAGCTACCCCTCACTCTATATATACAGCTGCCCCTCACTCTATATATACAGCTGCCCCTCACTCTATATATACAGCTACCCCTCACTCTATATATACAGCTGCCCCTCACTCTATATATACAGCTGCCCCTCACTATACATACAGCTGCCCCTCACTATATATACAGCTGCCCCTCACTCTATATATACAGCTACCCCTCACTCTATATATACAGCTGCCCCTCACTCTATATATACAGCTGCCCCTCACTCTATATATACAGCTACCCCTCACTCTATATATACAGCTGCCCCTCACTCTATATATACAGCTGCCCCTCACTATACATACAGCTGCCCCTCACTATATATACAGCTGCCCTCCCTATATATACAGCTGCCCCTCGCTATACATACAGCTGCCCCTCACTATATATACAGCTGCCCTAACTATATATACAGCTGCCCTCACTATATATACAGCTGCCCTCACTATATATACAGCTGCCCCTCACTCTATATATACAGCTGCCCCTCACTCTATATATACAGCTGCCCCTCACTATATATACAGCTGCCCTCACTATATATACAGCTGCCCTCACTATATATACAGCTGCCCTCACTATATATACAGCTGCCCCTCACTCTATATATACAGCTACCCCTCACTCTATATATACAGCTGCCCCTCACTATATATACAGCTGCCCCTCACTATATATACAGCTGCCCTCACTATATATACAGCTGCCCCTCACTCTATATATACAGCTGCCCCTCACTATATATACAGCTGCCCTCACTATATATACAGCTGCCCTCACTATATATACAGCTGCCCTCACTATATATACAGCTGCCCCTCACTCTATATATACAGCTGCCCCTCACTCTATATATACAGCTACCCCTCACTCTATATATACAGCTGCCCCTCACTCTATATATACAGCTGCCCCTCACTCTATATATACAGCTGCCCCTCACTCTATATATACAGCTGCCCCTCACTCTATATATACAGCTGCCCCTCACTCTATATATACAGCTGCCCCTCACTCTATATATACAGCTGCCCCTCACTATATATACAGCTACCCCTCACTCTATATATACAGCTGCCCTCACTCTATATATACAGCTGCCCCTCACTCTATATATACAGCTGCCCCTCACTATATATACAGCTACCCCTCACTCTATATATACAGCTGCCCTCACTATATATATACAGCTGCCCCTCACTCTATATATACAGCTGCCCCTCACTCTATATATACAGCTGCCCTCACTATATATACAGCTGCCCCTCACTATATATACAGCTGCCCTCACTATATATATATACAGCTACCCCTCACTATATATACAGCTGCCCCTCACTCTATATATACAGCTGCCCCTCACTCTATATATACAGCTGCCCCTCACTATACATACAGCTGCCCCTCACTCTATATATACAGCTGCCCCTCACTCTATATATACAGCTGCCCCTCACTATACATACAGCTGCCCCTCACTATATATACAGCTGCCCTCACTATATATACAGCTGCCCTCACTATATATACAGCTGCCCCTCACTCTATATATACAGCTACCCCTCACTCTATATACAGCTGCCCCTCACTCTATATATACAGCTGCCCCTCACTCTATATATACAGCTGCCCTCACTATATATACACAGCTGCCCTCACTATATATACAGCTGCCCCTAATTCTATATATACAGCTGCCCCTCACTATATATACAGCTGCCCCTCACTCTATATATACAGCTGCTCCTCACTATATATACAGCTGCCCCTCACTATATATACAGCTGCCCTCACTATATATATACAGCTGCCCTCACTATATATACAGCTGCCCCTCACTCTATATATACAGCTGCCCCTCACTATATATTTACAGCTGCCCCTCACTATATATACAGCTGCCCCTCACTATATATACAGCTGCCCTCACTCTATATATACAGCTGCCCCTCACTATATATATACAGCTGCCCCTCACTATATATACAGCTGCCTCTCACTATATATATACAGCTGCCACTCACTCTATATACAGCTGCCCTCACTATATATATACAGCTGCCCTCACTATATATACAGCTGCCCCTCACTCTATATATACAGCTGCCCCTCACTCTATATACAGCTACCCCTCACTCTATATATACAGCTGCCCTCACTCTATATATACAGCTGCCCCTCACTCTATATATACAGCTGCCCCTCACTTTATATACAGCTGCCCCTCACTATATATACAGCTGCCCCTCACTCTATATATACACAGCTGCCCCTCACTCTATATATACAGCTACCCCTCACTCTATATATACAGCTACCCCTCACTATATATACAGCTGCCCCTCACTCTATATATACAGCTGCCCCTCACTATACATACAGCTGCCCCTCACTATACATACAGCTGCCCCTCACTATATATACAGCTGCCCTCACTATATATACAGCTGCCCTCACTATATATACAGCTGCCCTCACTATATATACAGCTGCCCCTCACTCTATATATACAGCTACCCCTCACTCTATATATACAGCTGCCCCTCACTCTATATATACAGCTGCCCCTCACTCTATATATACAGCTGCCCTCACTATATATACAGCTGCCCCTAATTCTATATATACAGCTGCCCCTCACTATATATACAGCTGCCCCTCACTCTATATATACAGCTGCTCCTCACTATATATACAGCTGCCCCTCACTATATATACAGCTGCCCCTCACTATATATACAGCTGCCCCTCACTATATATACAGCTGCCCTCACTATATATACAGCTGCCCCTCACTATATATATACAGCTGCCCCTCACTATACATACAGCTGCCCTCACTATATATATACAGCTGCCCCTCAATATATATACAGCTGCCCCTCACTATATATACAGCTGTCCCTCACTATATATACAGCTGCCCCTCACTATATATACAGCTGCCCTCACTCTATATATATAAAGCTGCCCCTCACTATATATATACAGCTGCCCCTCACTATATATACAGCTGCCTCTCACTATATATATACAGCTGCCTCTCACTATATATATACAGCTGCCACTCACTCTATATACAGCTGCCCTCACTATATATATACTGCTGCCCTCACTATATATACAGCTGCCCCTCACTCTATATATACAGCTGCCCCTCACTATATATTTACAGCTGCCCCTCACTATATATACAGCTGCCCCTCACTATATATACAGCTGCCCCTCACTATATATACAGCTGCCCTCACTCTATATATACAGCTGCCCCTCACTATATATACAGCTGCCCCTCACTATATATATACAGCTGCCCCTCACTATATATACAGCTGTCCCTCACTATATATACAGCTGCCCCTCACTATATATACAGCTGCCCTCACTCTATATATATACAGCTGCCCCTCACTATATATATACAGCTGCCCCTCACTATATATACAGCTGCCTCTCACTATATATATACAGCTGCCTCTCACTATATATATACAGCTGCCACTCACTCTATATACAGCTGCCCTCACTATATATATACAGCTGCCCTCACTATATATACAGCTGCCCCTCACTCTATATATACAGCTGCCCCTCACTATATATTTACAGCTGCCCCTCACTATATATACAGCTGCCCCTCACTATATATACAGCTGCCCCTCACTATATATACAGCTGCCCTCACTCTATATATACAGCTGCCCCTCACTATATATACAGCTGCCCCTCACTATATATATACAGCTGCCCCTCACTATATATACAGCTGCCCCTCACTATATATATACAGCTGTCCCTCACTATATATACAGCTGCCTCTCACTATATATATACAGCTGCCACTCACTCTATATACAGCTGCCCTCACTATATATATACAGCTGCCCTCACTATATATACAGCTGCCCCTAATTCTATATATACAGCTGCCCTCACTATATATACAGCTGCCCCTCACTCTATATATACAGCTGCCCCTCACTCTATATACAGCTACCCCTCACTCTATATATACAGCTGCCCTCACTCTATATATACAGCTGCCCCTCACTCTATATATACAGCTGCCCCTCACTCTATATATACAGCTGCCCATCACTCTATATATACAGCTGCCCTCACTATACATACAGCTGCCCCTCACTATATATACAGCTGCCCCTCACTATATATACAGGTGCCCCTCACTATACATACAGCTGCCCCTCACTATATATACAGCTGCCCTCACTCTATATATACAGCTGCCCGTCACTCTATATATACAGCTGCCCCTCACTCTATATATACAGCTGCCCCTCACTCTATATATACAGCTGCCCCTCACTCTATATATACAGCCAGGGCCGGCTCCAGGTTCATGTGGGCCCTTGGGCGATAAAGCCTCAGTGGGCCCCCCTGTGCTAAGGCCCCTTGCAGACAAGCGTTCCTCCCGCAGCGAGTCCGCATCGCAGCACCCGGCCTGACCTCCCAGCACTGATGGGATTCACATAGCATTATATTGATTTATGATGCTATGTAACCCTTATAGTCCTGGAATGTATTAGATGACACTAACAGCATTATGCCAGTTATCCAATACATTCCAGAACTTTAAGGGTTAGATCAATCAATATAATGCTATGTGACCTCCGGCAGCGCTGGGAGGTTGGGCCGGGTGCTGCGATGTGGACTTGCTGCGGGAGGAACGCTAGTCTGCAAGGGGCATAAGGGCTCTTTCATACGAGCGGATGCCGTGCGGGTAATCCGCTGCGTGAAAGAGTGCCAAGCCCCGTCCAGGACAGCAGAGACACGGAGCAGTAACATGATTGATAATGCTCTTTGCCTCTCTGTGATAATTTTACTACAAAATCACAGTGACAACTGTATCTCACTGTCATTTTGTAGTAAAAATGGCACAGAGAGGCACAGAGCATTATCAGTCATGTTACTGCTCTGTGTCTCTGCTGTCCGGAGCGGGGCTTGGCTCTCTTTCACACAGCGGATTACCCGCACGGCACCCGTTCGTATAAAAGAGCCCTTAGGCCTCATGCACACGGCTGTTATGCATCTGTTGCGGTCCCCAATGCACGGGCAACGTCCGTGCAGCGGCCGGGACAGATCCGGACCCATTCAACTTGAATGGCCGTATGCGGGCAGCAATACAGCCATGGGCCCACAACGGCCGTGTGCATGAGGCCTAAAACAAACTCCTATGAAAAATAATTTTTCCTCCTAAGAAAATAATAATCAATAATACACTTTATTGGCAAAAATTCATAAGAGGAAAATTTCCTCTTATGAATTTTTGCCAATAAACTGTATAATTGATTTCATGGGTTCTGGTATTTTCTTAGAGGAGTTTATATTGTGTTTTAGGCCGAATGCACGCGGCTGTGAGCGGTCCGTGGTATCCTGGCCTGGCATCCTGCTGAGAGCTGGAGCGTACAGCGTCATTGGTTGCTGCTATGACACTGTTAATGCTGCCGCTGCATTACAGTAATAAACTCGTATAGATCATACGAGTGTATTACTGTAGTGCAGCGGCGGCATGAAGCGCACGGCGTCATAGCAACCAATGACGTCATACGCTCCAGCTCTCAGCAAGATGCCAGGCCGGGATACCACGGACCGCTCACAGCCGTGTGCATTTGGCCTTACAGGCATGATGTGTGCTGCTGATGCTGAGCAAGAGCAAAGCAACACATGCTAATTGTTCTTTATTCAATTATTTAGGTGTTTTGGGTGTTTTGGTGTAGACAGTGACTGAGTCGTGACACTCACTGTAGATAGCCCCAGGCGGCAGGCCCCCCATTTATGTAACAGATATAATAATAAATACTACAATAACTGGTCTTTCTGTGACTTGCTAGACTTACTAGTTAATCTGAATTAGAAATTTAACACGAAATTCAGCTGTCAGCACTTCAGCAGCATTCAGTTGTGTCTGCTCTGGGACTGGGCGCCAGATTTCCAGCTCTGGGCTCGGCTATCAGGCCTGCTGCTGGCTGGGGGCGGGCTTACAGTGAGTCAGACTCAAATGAGGATCATCGTATTCGCTGGATTCGTTGATCTGACTGTGCGGCGTGCGGTGCCTGGACTCAGAAGAGAAGAGGATCACGTGAGAGAGGGGGCGGGCGCTGCGCAACATGAATAATTATGGCTCGGACGGCGAGCGGGCGCTGCGCTGCGCTGCGCTGCGATGCGATGCGCAAATATTTTCTGGCAAACATTTTAAAGGGGCCGCCGCGGAGACGAGTGGGCCCCCTAACTTACAGTGGGCCCCGGCACTTGCCCGGGTTTGCCGGGTTCTGACGCCGGCCCTGTATACAGCTGCCCTCACTATATACATGCAGCTGCCCCTCACTATATATATACAGCTGCCCCTCACTATATATATACAGCTGCCCTCACTACATACAGCTGCCCCTCACTATATATATAGCTGCCCCTCACTATATATATACAGGGAGTGCAGAATTATTAGGCAAGTTGTATTTTTGAGGATTAATTTTATTATTGAACAACAACCATGTTCTCAATGAACCCAAAAAACTCATTAATATCAAAGCTGAATATTTTTGGAAGTAGTTTTTAGTTTGTTTTTAGTTTTAGCTATTTTAGGGGGATATCTGTGTGTGCAGGTGACTATTACTGTACATAATTATTAGGCAACTTAACAAAAAACAAATATATACCCATTTCAATTATTTATTTTTACCAGTGAAACCAATATAACATCTCAACATTCACAAATATACATTTCTGACATTCAAAAACAAAACAAAAACAAATCAGTGACCAATATAGCCACCTTTCTTTGCAAGGACACTCAAAAGCCTGCCATCCATGGATTCTGTCAGTGTTTTGATCTGTTCACCATCAACATTGCGTGCAGCAGCAACCACAGCCTCCCAGACACTGTTCAGAGAGGTGGACTGTTTTCCCTCCTTGTAAATCTCACATTTGATGATGGACCACAGGTTCTCAATGGGGTTCAGATCAGGTGAACAAGGAGGCCATGTCATTAGATTTTCTTCTTTTATACCCTTTCTTGCCAGCCACGCTGTGGAGTACTTGGACGCGTGTGATGGAGCATTGTCCTGCATGAAAATCATGTTTTTCTTACCTTGCAGACTTCTTCCTGTACCACTGCTTGAAGAAGGTGTCTTCCAGAAACTGGCAGTAGGACTGGGAGTTGAGCTTGACTCCATCCTCAACCCAAAAAGGCCCCACAAGCTCATCTTTGATGATACCAGCCCAAACCAGTACTCCACCTCCACCTTGCTGGCGTCTGAGTCGGACTGGAGCTCTCTGCCCTTTACCAATCCAGCCACGGGTCCATCCATCTGGCCCATCAAGACTCACTCTCATTTCATCAGTCCATAAAACCTTAGAAAAATCAGTCTTGAGATATTTCTTGGCCCAGTCTTGACGTTTCAGCTTGTGTGTCTTGTTCAGTGGTGGTCGTCTTTCAGCCTTTCTTACCTTGGCCATGTCTCTGAGTATTGCACACCTTGTGCTTTTGGGCACTCCAGTGATGTTGCAGCTCTGAAATATGGCCAAACTGGTGGCAAGTGGCATCTTGGCAGCTGCACGCTTGACTTTTCTCAGTTCATGGGCAGTTATTTTGCGCCTTGGTTTTTCCACACGCTTCTTGCGACCCTGTTGACTATTTTGAATGAAACGCTTGATTGTTCGATGATCACGCTTCAGAAGCTTTGCAATTTTAAGAGTGCTGCATCCCTCTGCAAGATATCTCACTATTTTTGACTTTTCTGAGCCTGTCAAGTCCTTCTTTTGACCCATTTTGCCAAAGGAAAGGAAGTTGCCTAATAATTATGCACACCTGATATAGGGTGTTGATGTCATTAGACCACACCCCTTCTCATTACAGAGATGCACATCACCTAATATGCTTAATTGGTAGTAGGCTTTCGAGCCTATACAGCTTGGAGTAAGACAACATGCATAAAGAGGATGATGTGGTCAAAATACTCATTTGCCTAATAATTCTGCATGTAGTGTATATATATATATATATATACAGGTGTCCATCACTATAGATACAGCTGCCCTCACTATATATATACAGCTGCCCCTCACTATATATATACAGCTGCCCCTCACTATATATACAGCTGCCACTCACTATATATACAGCTGTCCATCACTATATATACATCTGCCCCTCACTATAATATACAGCTGCCCCTCACTATAATATACAGCTGCCCCTCACTAAATATATACAGCTGCCACTCACTCTATATACAGCTGTCCCTCACTATATATATACAGCTGCCCCTCACTATATATATACAGCTGCCTCTCACTATATATATACAGCTGCCACTCACTCTATATACAGCTGCCCTCACTATATATATACAGCTGCCCTCACTATATATACAGCTGCCCCTCACTATATATACAGCTGTCCCTCACTATATATATACAGCTGCCTCTCACTATATATATACAGCTGCCACTCACTCTATATACAGCTGCCCTCACTATATATATACAGCTGCCCTCACTATATATACAGCTGCCCCTCACTCTATATATACAGCTGCCCCTCACTATATATTTACAGCTGCCCCTCACTATATATACAGCTGCCCCTCGCTATATATACAGCTGCCCCTCACTATATATACAGCTGCCCTCACTCTATATATACAGCTGCCCCTCACTATATATACAGCTGCCCCTCACTATATATATACAGCTGCCCCTCACTATATATACAGCTGTCCCTCACTATATATACAGCTGCCCCTCACTATATATACAGCTGCCCTCACTCTATATATATACAGCTGCCCCTCTATATATATACAGCTGCCCCTCACTATATATACAGCTGCCTCTCACTATATATATACAGCTGCCTCTCACTATATATATACAGCTGCCACTCACTCTATATACAGCTGCCCTCACTATATATATACAGCTGCCCTCACTATATATACAGCTGCCCCTCACTCTATATATACAGCTGCCCCTCACTATATATTTACAGCTGCCCCTCACTATATATACAGCTGCCCCTCACTATATATACAGCTGCCCCTCACTATATATACAGCTGCCCTCACTCTATATATACAGCTGCCCCTCACTATATATACAGCTGCCCCTCACTATATATATACAGCTGCCCCTCACTATATATACAGCTGCCCCTCACTATATATATACAGCTGCCCCTCACTATATATACAGCTGCCTCTCACTATATATATACAGCTGCCACTCACTCTATATACAGCTGCCCTCACTATATATATACAGCTGCCCTCACTATATATACAGCTGCCCCTAATTCTATATATACAGCTGCCCTCACTATATATACAGCTGCCCCTCACTCTATATATACAGCTGCCCCTCACTCTATATACAGCTACCCCTCACTCTATATATACAGCTGCCCTCACTCTATATATACAGCTGCCCCTCACTCTATATATACAGCTGCCCCTCACTCTATATATACAGCTGCCCATCACTCTATATATACAGCTGCCCTCACTATACATACAGCTGCCCCTCACTATATATACAGCTGCCCCTCACTATATATACAGGTGCCCCTCACTATACATACAGCTGCCCCTCACTATATATACAGCTGCCCTCACTCTATATATACAGCTGCCCGTCACTCTATATATACAGCTGCCCCTCACTCTATATATACAGCTGCCCCTCACTCTATATATACAGCTGCCCCTCACTCTATATATACAGCCAGGGCCGGCTCCAGGTTCATGTGGGCCCTTGGGCGATAAAGCCTCAGTGGGCCCCCCTGTGCTAAGGCCCCTTGCAGACAAGCGTTCCTCCCGCAGCGAGTCCGCATCGCAGCACCCGGCCTGACCTCCCAGCACTGATGGGATTCACATAGCATTATATTGATTTATGATGCTATGTAACCCTTATAGTCCTGGAATGTATTAGATGACACTAACAGCATTATGCCAGTTATCCAATACATTCCAGAACTTTAAGGGTTAGATCAATCAATATAATGCTATGTGACCTCCGGCAGCGCTGGGAGGTTGGGCCGGGTGCTGCGATGTGGACTTGCTGCGGGAGGAACGCTAGTCTGCAAGGGGCATAAGGGCTCTTTCATACGAGCGGATGCCGTGCGGGTAATCCGCTGCGTGAAAGAGTGCCAAGCCCCGTCCAGGACAGCAGAGACACGGAGCAGTAACATGATTGATAATGCTCTTTGCCTCTCTGTGATAATTTTACTACAAAATCACAGTGACAACTGTATCTCACTGTCATTTTGTAGTAAAAATGGCACAGAGAGGCACAGAGCATTATCAGTCATGTTACTGCTCTGTGTCTCTGCTGTCCGGAGCGGGGCTTGGCTCTCTTTCACACAGCGGATTACCCGCACGGCACCCGTTCGTATAAAAGAGCCCTTAGGCCTCATGCACACGGCTGTTATGCATCTGTTGCGGTCCCCAATGCACGGGCAACGTCCGTGCAGCGGCCGGGACAGATCCGGACCCATTCAACTTGAATGGCCGTATGCGGGCAGCAATACAGCCATGGGCCCACAACGGCCGTGTGCATGAGGCCTAAAACAAACTCCTATGAAAAATAATTTTTCCTCCTAAGAAAATAATAATCAATAATACACTTTATTGGCAAAAATTCATAAGAGGAAAATTTCCTCTTATGAATTTTTGCCAATAAACTGTATAATTGATTTCATGGGTTCTGGTATTTTCTTAGAGGAGTTTATATTGTGTTTTAGGCCGAATGCACGCGGCTGTGAGCGGTCCGTGGTATCCTGGCCTGGCATCCTGCTGAGAGCTGGAGCGTACAGCGTCATTGGTTGCTGCTATGACACTGTTAATGCTGCCGCTGCATTACAGTAATAAACTCGTATAGATCATACGAGTGTATTACTGTAGTGCAGCGGCGGCATGAAGCGCACGGCGTCATAGCAACCAATGACGTCATACGCTCCAGCTCTCAGCAAGATGCCAGGCCGGGATACCACGGACCGCTCACAGCCGTGTGCATTTGGCCTTACAGGCATGATGTGTGCTGCTGATGCTGAGCAAGAGCAAAGCAACACATGCTAATTGTTCTTTATTCAATTATTTAGGTGTTTTGGGTGTTTTGGTGTAGACAGTGACTGAGTCGTGACACTCACTGTAGATAGCCCCAGGCGGCAGGCCCCCCATTTATGTAACAGATATAATAATAAATACTACAATAACTGGTCTTTCTGTGACTTGCTAGACTTACTAGTTAATCTGAATTAGAAATTTAACACGAAATTCAGCTGTCAGCACTTCAGCAGCATTCAGTTGTGTCTGCTCTGGGACTGGGCGCCAGATTTCCAGCTCTGGGCTCGGCTATCAGGCCTGCTGCTGGCTGGGGGCGGGCTTACAGTGAGTCAGACTCAAATGAGGATCATCGTATTCGCTGGATTCGTTGATCTGACTGTGCGGCGTGCGGTGCCTGGACTCAGAAGAGAAGAGGATCACGTGAGAGAGGGGGCGGGCGCTGCGCAACATGAATAATTATGGCTCGGACGGCGAGCGGGCGCTGCGCTGCGCTGCGCTGCGCTGCGCTGCGATGCGATGCGATGCGCAAATATTTTCTGGCAAACATTTTAAAGGGGCCGCCGCGGAGACGAGTGGGCCCCCTAACTTACAGTGGGCCCCGGCACTTGCCCGGGTTTGCCGGGTTCTGACGCCGGCCCTGTATACAGCTGCCCTCACTATATACATGCAGCTGCCCCTCACTATATATATACAGCTGCCCCTCACTATATATATACAGCTGCCCTCACTACATACAGCTGCCCCTCACTATATATATAGCTGCCCCTCACTATATATATACAGGGAGTGCAGAATTATTAGGCAAGTTGTATTTTTGAGGATTAATTTTATTATTGAACAACAACCATGTTCTCAATGAACCCAAAAAACTCATTAATATCAAAGCTGAATATTTTTGGAAGTAGTTTTTAGTTTGTTTTTAGTTTTAGCTATTTTAGGGGGATATCTGTGTGTGCAGGTGACTATTACTGTACATTATTATTAGGCAACTTAACAAAAAACAAATATATACCCATTTCAATTATTTATTTTTACCAGTGAAACCAATATAACATCTCAACATTCACAAATATACATTTCTGACATTCAAAAACAAACAAAAACAAATCAGTGACCAATATAGCCACCTTTCTTTGCAAGGACACTCAGAAGCCGCCATCCATGGATTCTGTCAGTGTTTTGATCTGTTCACCATCAACATTGTGTGCAGCAGCAACCACAGCCTCCCAGACACTGTTCAGAGAGGTGTACTGTTTTCCCTCCTTGTAAATCTCACATTTGATGATGGACCACAGGTTCTCAATGGGGTTCAGATCAGGTGAACAAGGTGGCCATGTCATTAGATTTTCTTCTTTTATACCCTTTCTTGCCAGCCACGCTGTGGAGTACTTGGACGCGTGTGATGGAGCATTGTCCTGCATGAAAATCATGTTTTTCTTACCTTGCAGACTTCTTCCTGTACCACTGCTTGAAGAAGGTGTCTTCCAGAAACTGGCAGTAGGACTGGGAGTTGAGCTTGACTCCATCCTCAACCCAAAAAGGCCCCACAAGCTCATCTTTGATGATACCAGCCCAAACCAGTACTCCACCTCCACCTTGCTGGTGTCTGAGTCGGACTGGAGCTCTCTGCCCTTTACCAATCCAGCCACGGGTCCATCCATCTGGCCCATCAAGACTCACTCTCATTTCATCAGTCCATAAAACCTTAGAAAAATCAGTCTTGAGATATTTCTTGGCCCAGTCTTGACGTTTCAGCTTGTGTGTCTTGTTCAGTGGTGGTCGTCTTTCAGCCTTTCTTACCTTGGCCATGTCTCTGAGTATTGCACACCTTGTGCTTTTGGGCCCTCCAGTGATGTTGCAGCTCTGAAATATGGCCAAACTGGTGGCAAGTGGCATCTTGGCAGCTGCACGCTTGACTTTTCTCAGTTCATGGGCAGTTATTTTGCGCCTTGGTTTTTCCACACGCTTCTTGCGACCCTGTTGACTATTTTGAATGAAACGCTTGATTGTTCGATGATCACGCTTCAGAAGCTTTGCCATTTTAAGAGTGCTGCATCCCTCTGCAAGATATCTCACTATTTCTGACTTTTCTGAGCCTGTCAAGTCCTTCTTTTGACCCATTTTGCCAAAGGAAAGGAAGTTGCCTAATAATTATGCACACCTGATATAGGGTGTTGATGTAATTAGACCACACCCCTTCTCATTACAGAGATGCACATCACCTAATATGCTTAATTGGTAGTAGGATTTCGAGCCTATACAGCTTGGAGTAAGACAACATGCATAAAGAGGAGGATGTGGTCAAAATACTCATTTGCCTAATAATTCTGCATGTAGTGTATATATATATATATATATACAGGTGTCCATCACTATAGATACAGCTGCCCTCACTATATATATACAGCTGCCCCTCACTATATATATACAGCTGCCCCTCACTATATATACAGCTGCCACTCACTATATATACAGCTGTCCATCACTATATATACATCTGCCCCTCACTATAATATACAGCTGCCCCTCACTATAATATACAGCTGCCCCTCACTAAATATATACAGCTGCCACTCACTCTATATACAGCTGTCCCTCACTATATATATACAGCTGTCCCTCACTATATATATACAGCTGCCCTCACTATATATATACAGCTGCCCTCACTATACAGGGAGTGCAGAATTATTAGGCAAATGAATATTTTGACCATCCTCTTTATGCATGTTGTCTTACTCCAAGCTGTATAGGCTCGAAAGCCTACTACCAATTAAGCATATTAGGTGATGTGCATCTCTGTAATGAGAAGGGGTGTGGTCTAATGACATCAACACCCTATATCAGGTGTGCATAATTATTAGGCAACTTCCTTTCCTTTGGCAAAATGGGTCAAAAGCAGGACTTGACAGACTCAGAAAAGTCAAAAATAGTGAGATATCTTGCAGAGGGATGCAGCACTCTTAAAATTGCAAAGCTTCTGAAGCGTGATCATCGAACAATCAAGCGTTTCATTCAAAATAGTCAACAGGGTCGCAAGAAGCGTGTGGAAAAACCAAGGCGCAAAATAACTGCCCATGAACTGAGAAAAGTCAAGCATGCAGCTGCCAAGATGCCACTTGCCACCAGTTTGGCCATATTTCAGAGCTGCAACATCACTGGAGGGCCCAAAAGCACAAGGTGTGTAATACTCAGAGACATGGCCAAGGTAAGAAAGGCTGAAAGACGACCACCACTGAACAAGACACACAAGCTGAAACGTCAAGACTGGGCCAAGAAATATCTCAAGACTGATTTTTCAAAGGTTTTATGGACTGATGAAATGAGAGTGAGTCTTGATGGGCCAGATGGCTGGATTGGTAAAGGGCAGAGAGCTCCAGTCCGACTCAGACGCCAGCAAGGTGGAGGTGGAGTACTGGTTTGGGCTGGTATCATCAAAGGTGAGCTTGTGGGGCCTTTTCGGGTTGAGGATGGAGTCAAGCTCAACTCCCAGTCCTACTGCCAGTTTCTGGAAGACACCTTCTTCAAGCAGTGGTACAGGAAGGAGTCTGCAAGGTAAGAAAAACATGATTTTCATGCAGGACAATGCTCCATCACACGCGTCCAAGTACTCCACAACGTGGCTGGCAAGAAAGGGTATAAAAGAAGAAAATCTAATGACATGGCCTCCTTGTTCACCTGATCTGAACCCCATTGAGAACCTGTGGTCCATCATCAAATGTGAGATTTACAAGGAGGGAAAACAGTCCACCTCTCTGAACAGTGTCTGGGAGGCTGTGGTTGCTGCTGCACGCAATGTTGATGGTGAACAGATCAAAACACTGACAGAATCCATGGATGGCAGGCTTTTGAGTGTCCTTGCAAAGAAAGGTGGCTATATTGGTCACTGATTTGTTTTTGTTTTGTTTTTGAATGTCAGAAATGTATATTTGTGAATGTTGAGATGTTATATTGGTTTCACTGGTAAAAATAAATAATTGAAATGGGTATATATTTGTTTTTTGTTAAGTTGCCTAATAATTATGTACAGTAATAGTCACCTGCACACACAGATATCCCCCTAAAATAGCTAAAACTAAAAACAAACTAAAAACTACTTCCAAAAATATTCAGCTTTGATATTAATGAGTTTTTTGGGTTCATTGAGAACATGGTTGTTGTTCAATAATAAAATTAATCCTCAAAAATACAACTTGCCTAATAATTCTGCACTCCCTGTATATACAGCTGCCACTCACTATACATACAGCTGCCCTCTCTATATATACAGCTATCCCTCACTATACATATAGCTGCCCCTCACTATATACACAGCTGCCCCTCACTATATACAGTACAGACCAAAAGTTTGGCACAGACCTTCTCATTCAAAGAGTTTTCTTTATTTTCATGATTATGACAATTGTAGATTCACACTGAAGGCATCAAAACTATGAATTAACACATGTGGAATTATATACCTAACAAAAAAGTGTGAAACAACTGAAAATATGTCATATTCTAGGTTCTTCACAGTAGCCGCCTTTTGCTTTGATTACTGCTTTGCACACTCTTGGCATTCTCTTAATGAGCTTCAAGAGGTAGTCACCTGAAATGGTCTTCCAACAGTCTTGAAGGAGTTCCCAGAGATGCTTAGCACTTGTTGGCCCTTTTGTCTTCACTCTGCGGTCCAGCTCACCCCAAACCATCTCGATTGGGTTCAGGTCCGGTGACTGTGGAGGCCAGGTCATCTGGCGCAGCACCCCATCACTCTCCTTCATAGTCAAATAGCCCTTACACCGCCTGGAGGTGTGTTTGGGGTCATTGTCCTGTTGGAAAATAAATGATGGTCCAACTAAACGCAAACCGGATGGAATAGCATGCCGCTGCAAGATGCTGTGGTAGCCATGCTGGGTCAGTATGCCTTCAATTCTGAATAAATCCCCAATAGTGTCACCAGCAAAGCCCCCCCCCCCACACCATCACACCACCTCCTCCATGCTTCACGGTGGGAACCAGGCATGTAGAGTCCATCCGGTCACCTTTTCTGTGTCGCACAAAGACACGGTGTTTGGAACCAAAGATCTCAAATTTGGACTCATCAGGCCAAAGCACAGATTTCCACTGGTCTAATGTCCATTCCTTGTGTTCTTTAGCCCAAACAAGTCTCTTCTGCTTGTTGCCTGTCCTTAGCGGTGGTTTCCTAGCAGATCTTCTACCATGAAGGCCTGATTCACACAGTCTCCTCTTAACAGTTGTTCTAGAGATGTGTCTGCTGCTAGAACTCTGTGTGGCATTGACCTGGTCTCTCATCTGAGCTGCTGTTAACAGTGGCGTACATACCAGGGTCGCAGGGGTCGCAGTTGCGACCGGGCCCGGCACTCCAGGGGGCCCGGCCGCCTGTGGACCCCCCCCCCCCCAGGCCGCTGGCAGGGCTCCCGCTGTACTCACATGTAATGGAGCGCTCTGGTGGGGCCCGGCATTTAGTACAGTGGCAATTTCGGGCCCCATCAGAGCGCTCCATGCCACCATTACATGTATAATATGGGGGGTGGGGGGGCCGGAGGGTCAAGTAAGGGGGGGGGGAGCACGCACTCACACACACACGGCCGGCAGTTCCGTTTCTATAGTGAAGCAGGGAAACCTCTCTGCTCCCTGCTTCACTGATCTTCAGAGCTCAGGAGCTCCCCCTGCTGGCCCCAGATCGCGCTGCTGCCTGTGGGAGGAGACCTAAAAACCCGGCAATCTGCCTACTCTCATCAGGGAAGAAGGTAAGTATGTAAGTATTTTTTTTTCTAACGCTGCAGACTCAGACTGGGGGCAGGGGGGCAAAGGGGCAGAGAGGCAGACTGGGGGCAGAGAGGCAGACTGGGGGCAGAGGGGCGGGGGGGGGGTTGATGGGAACAACTAGAGTGAGGGGGCACAAAAGTTGGCATCTCTACTGAGGAGCACCTAATCTGCCATAACTAATTTGAGGGGGCACCTAATGTGGCATAACTACTGTGAGGGGGCACATATAAAGGCATAACTATGAGGGGGCACATATGAAGGCATAACTACTGTGACGGGGCATGTAATCTGGCATAACCAATGTGAGGGGCACATATGTGGGCATATTTAATGTGAGGGGCACATAATCTGGCATAAACACTCTGAGGGGACACATATCTGGGCAAATTTACTTTGAGGGGGCACATAACCGGGCATAAATACTGTGAAGGGGCACATAATCTGGCATTATTACTGTGAGAGGACACGTAATCTGGCATAACCACTCTGAGGGGGCACATATGTGGGCATATTTACTTTGAGGGGGCACATAACTGGGCATAAATACTGTGAGGGGCACATAATCTGGCATTACTACTGTAAGGGGCATATAATCTGGCATTACTAGGTGAGGGGCACATAGTCTGGCATTACTACTGTGAGGGGGCACATAATCTGGCATTACTACTGTAAGGGGACACATATTTGGCATAACTACTATGAGGGGGCACATATCTGGGCATAATTACTGTGACGGGAACAAAGGTGGGCATAACTACTGTGAGGGGCCACAAGGTGGGCATTAGTACCGTGTGGTTGCACTTAGGGGAAATGTCCTAGATTACCCTGCTACACATTGGCATGGCTCAGTCTTACAGGCCAGCTGGTGATTTCACAAGGGCAGTCACCATCCCTTCCTTATGTGATTATTCTTTTTTTCTCACCACAGGGACCTTGTTCTGGATCCAGCGGACATCACGCCAGCGACACCCTGGATGAGGTAGGACCAGATTTTATTAGGACTGGGTGAGTGTAGCCATGCATTGGGCTTAGGGCTCTTTAACACAAGCGGATCCCGTGCGAGGAATCCGCTGCGTAAATGAGAGCCAAGCCCGGTTCCGGACAGCAGAGACACAGAGCATTAACATGATTGATCTCTTTACTACTACAAAATCACAGAGACATAAAGTTGTCACCGTGATTTTGTAGTAAAAAGATCACAGTCAATCATGTTACTGCTCCGTGTCTCTGCTGTCTAGAATGGGGCTTGGCACTCAGTCACGCAGCGGATTAGCCGGACGGAAAGAGCCCTTAGTAAGAAAATCTGCCGGTTCTTTGCAAAAATGTTTGCACTGTGGCCCATAACACTATAGTTACATCACTGGTACGGGAGGTAGTGGGGGGGGGGCTAGGAGGCAGGTTGGGGGGGGGCGACGGGGAGGGGGCCCCATAGATCAGTTTCGCACCGGGGCCCCATGGATTGTGTGTACGCCACTGGCTGTTAACCTGCGATTTCTGAGGCTGGTGACTCGGATGAACTTATCCTCCGCAGCAGAGGTGACTCTTGGTCTTCCTTTCCTGGGGCGGTCCGCATGTGAGACAGTTTCTTTGTAGTGCTTGATGGTTTTTGTGACTGCACTTGGGGACACTTTCAAAGTTTTCCCAATTTTTCGGACTGACTGACCTTCATTTCTTAAAGTAATGATGGCCACTCGTTTTTCTTTACTTAGCTGCTTTTTTCTTGCCATAATAGAAATTCTAACAGTCTATTCAGTAGGACTATCAGCTGTGTATCCACCTGACTTCTCCACAACGCAACTGATGGTCCCAACCCCATTTATAAGGCAAGAAATCCCACTTATTAAACCTGACAGGGCACACCTGTGAAGTGAAGACCATTTCAGGTGACTACCTCTGGAAGCTCATCAAGAGAATGCCAAGAGTGTGCAAAGCAGTAATCAAAGCAAAAGGTGGCTACTTTGAAGAACCTAGAATATGACATATTTTCAGTTGTTTCACACTTTTTTGTTATGTATATAATTCCACATGTGATAATTCATAGTTTTGATGCCTTCAGTGTGAAGCTACAATTTTCATAGTCATGAAAATAAAGAAAACTCTTTGAATGAGAAGGTGTGTCCAAACTTTTGGTCTGTACTGTATATATACAGCTGACCCTCACTATATATATACAGCTGTCCCTCACTATATATATACAGCTTCCCCTCAATATATATACAGCTGTTTCTCACTATATATATATATATATATATATATACAGCTTCCCCTCACTATATACACAGCTGCCCCTCACTATATATACACAGCTGCCCCTCACTATATACACAGCTGCCCCTCACTATATACACAGCTGCCCCTCACTATACATATACAGCTGTCCCTCACTATATATACACAGCTGCCCCTCACTATATACACAGCTGCCCCTCACTATATACACAGCTGCCCCTCACTATACATATACAGCTGTCCCTCACTATATATACACAGCTGCCCCTCACTATACATATACAGCTGTCCCTCACTGTATATACACAGCTGCCCTTCACTATATACATACAGCTGCCCCTCACTATATATACAGCTACCCCTCACTATATATATATACAGCTGCCCCTCACTATATATATACAGCTGCCCCTCCCTACATACAGCTACCCCTCACTATATATACAGCTGCCTCTCACTATATATACAGCTACCCCTCACTATACATACAGCTGCCCCTCACTACATATACAGCTGCCCCTCACTATATACAGTACAGACCAAAAGTTTGGACACACCTTCTCATTCAAAGAGTTTTCTTTATTTTCATGACTACGAAAATTGTAGATTCACACTGAAGGCATCAAAACTATTAATTCACACATGTGTGGAATTATATACATAACAAAAAAGTGTGAAACAACTGAAAATATGTCATATTCTAGGTTCTTCAAAGTAGCCACCTTTTGCTTTGATTAATGCTTTGCACACTCTTGGCATTTTCTTGATGAGCTTCAAGAGGTAGTCACCTGAAATGGTCTTCACTTCACAGGTGTGCCCTGTCAGGTTTAATAAGTGGGATTTCTTGCCTTATAAATGGGGTTGGGACCATCAGTTGCGTTGTGGAGAAGTCAGGTGGATACACAGCTGATAGTCCTACTGAATAGACTGTAAGAATTTGTATTATGGCAAGAAAAAAGCAGCTAAGTAAAGAAAAACGAGTGGCCATCATTACTTTAAGAAATAAAGGTCAGTCAGTCAGCCGAAAAATTGGGAAAACTTTGAAAGTAAGGGCTATTTGACAATGAAGGAGAGTGATGGGGTGCTGCGCCAGATGACCTGGCCTCCACAGTCACCGGACCTGAACCCAATCGAGATGGTTTGGGGTGAGCCGGACTGCAGAGTGAAGGCAAAAGGGCCAACAAGTGCTAAGCATCTCTGGGAACTCCTTCAAGATTGTTGGAAGACCATTTCAGGTGACTACCTCTTGAAGCTCATCAAGAGAATGCCAAGAGTGTGCAAAGCAGTAATCAAAGCAAAAGGTGGCTACTTTGAAGAACCTAGAATATGACATATTTTCAGTTGTTTCACACTTGTTTGTTATGTATATAATTCCACATGTGTTAATTCATAGTTTTGATGCCTTCAGAGTCATGAAAATAAAGAAAACTCTTTGAATGAGAAGGTGTGTCCAAACTTTTGGTCTGTACTGTATATACAGCTGCCTCTCACTATATATATACAGCTGTCCCTCATTATATATATATATATATACACTCACCTAAAGAATTATTAGGAACACCTGTTCTATTTCTCATGAATGCGATTATCTAGTCAACCAATCACATGGCAGTGGCTTCGATGCAGGTCGGGTTGTGGTCCTGGTCAAGACAATCTCCTGAACTCCAAACTGAATGTCAGAATGGGAAAGAAAGGTGATTTAAGCAATTTTGAGCGTGGCATGGTTGTTGGTGCCAGATGGGCTGGTCTGAGTATTTCACAATCTGCTCAGTTACTGGGATTTTCACGTACAACCATTTCTAGGGTTTACAAAGAATGGTGTGAAAAGGGAAAAACATCCAGTATGCGGCCGTCCTGTGGGCGAAAATGCCTTGTTGATGCTAGAGGTCAGAGGAGAATGGGCCGACTGATTCAAGCTGATAGAAGAGCAACGTTGACTGAAATAACCACTTGTTACAACCGAGGTATGCAGCAAAGCATTTGTGAAGCCACAACACGCACAACCTTGAGGCGGATGGGCTACAACAGCAGAAGACCCCACCTGGTACCACTCATCTCCACTACAAATAGGAAAAAGAGGCTACAATTTGCACAAGCTCACCAAAATTGGACTGTTGAAGACTGGAAAAATGTTGCCTGGTCTGATGAGTCTCGATTTCTGTTGAGACATTCAAATGGTAGAGTCCGAATTTGGCATAAACAGAATGAGAACATGTATCCATCATGCCTTGTTACCACTGTGCAAGCTGGTGGTGGTGGTGTAATGGTGTGGGGGATGTTTTTTGGGCACACTTTAGGCCCCTTAGTGCCAATTGGCCATCGTTTAAATGCCACGAGCTACCTGAGCAGTTCTGAAGGCAAAAGGGGGTCCAACACCGTATTAGTATGGTGTTCCTAATAATTATTTAGATGAGTGTATATACAGCTGCCCCTCACTATATATATACAGCTGCCCCTCACTATATACAGTGGGATGCAAAAGTTTGGGCAACCTTGTTAATCGTCATGATTTTCCTGTATAAATCGTTGGTTGTTACGATAAAAAATTTCAGTTAAATATATCATATAGGAGGCACACACAGTGATATTTGAGAAGTGAAATGAAGTTTATTGGATTTACAGAAAGTGCTATAATTGTTTAAACAAAATCAGGCAGGTGCATACATTTGGGCGCTGTTGTCATTTTTTTGATTCCAAAACCTTTAGAACTTGTAACGGAACGCCTGGCACCCCGACCGGGTACCTCCGTCGATAGATGCTCCTAGTGCTTTCCGAGGACTCCAAGCACTCCACTTGACACCATACGCCCTGCAGACCCCACGAACCGCCGCAGCTTGGTTGGGGTCTCACCGTCCTCCACCCACGCTGGACCTACGACAAGGCTCCAGGCTCCAGGCTCCAGTGGGTGAACCTCTTCTACAGCCAGAGAGCAGGAACAGCTCTTACAAGAGCTCGTAGTTATGCCAGGGGAGTATAGCAACTCTTCAGCGTATAGCAATCCCCCAGTTTGATCAGTTATCCAAACACCAGTCTCAGCATGATGAAGGATAAAACAGGAACACTTTATTGAGGGCTACCCGCCTGTATTTATGCAGGTCTCCATCTGGTGGACACGCCCCCAGGGGACCAGAATGGAGACTGCGACACACCGAACAGATCCCCACAATGCATCATGGTTTCCTCCTCTCTGCCCCAGAGACAACCGAGGGATAATCCAATTATCTCTCAGGACAAAGGGGAGATCGCCAATACACACGTGGGGACAACAGGACAGGAATCACCACCCAAACACACAATGTCACACCCCCACAGCAACCACAGACATTTAACATATCCCCAGATAGCTCAAGTCTGAGTGCATATCATTAGGTGAATGGCACTCAGAATACACGAATACAATAATATTAGCTATCTGGGTGCCCTCACATAACATACAATTTAACCGAACGCATAATAACATAAAACACAATTCCAAAGACAGATTTAAGCTGTGCGGCCGGTCTGTTTTCTTTAAAGTTAGTATGGGCAATAATCCTGAGGCAAGAGGCTAGCAACCAGCCCCCTCCAAAACACCGTGGCGAGGTTGGTTTCGTCACACATCTCCCCCTTCCAGGGAAGACTAACCCACGGTCAGTACCTGCGTTAGTCTGGCAGTCCAACCACAACCCCATACTGGACCTGTTGAACTTTGGTGCCTGGCTCTGTTCTGTATGTCGCCAGCTGTTGAGTGGGCATCTACGACTCCTTGCTGCCTTGTGGTTCTCCAGCTTGGAGCTGTAGGTACTTGGTGGGCATAGGCCGACTGCGCTCTGCCCAGATGCCAGCTCTTCCGCGGGGGTAGCCTGTGGAAAGTCCGGCTCTGAAGAAGAGGGTAGGGGAGGGCAGAGGCCGACTGCGCTTTGCCCAGATGCCAGCTCTTCCGCTGGGGTAGCCGGTGGGGAGTCCGGCTCTGGAGAAGAGGATAGGGGAGGGCAGAGGCCGACTGCACTCTGCCCAGATGCCAGCACTTCGGCTGGGGTAGCCTGGGGGATGTCCGGCTCTGGAGAAGAGGATAGAGGAGGGCAGAGGCCGGCTGCGCTCTGCCCTGATGCCAGCTCTTCCGCTGGGAAGAAATGAGTGGGTAGCGCAGGCTCATCCCCTGCCCCCAGAACTCTGTTGGGAAGTAGCTGGGAAGGGGAGGGCTCGCTTACCTCCTCCTCCTGGTATCCCTGCGGAGATGGATGGGGATCTGGACCGACTGTCCAGCATCCCTGTAGGACTGGCACCGAGCCCACTGTCTCATCTGCGCCCATGCAGAGGGGCTTGTGTTCCCCTTTTCCCGGTATCTCCGGCTGCTGGTGGAAGGTGAGGCCGGTTGCCTCTCCTCCCCAGGACTCTGGTTGCTGTAAGGCAGAGGGACCCCGCATCTCCTCCCCCTGGAACTCAGGTTGCCGCTGGGGAGAGAGACCGGTTGTCTCCTCTCCCTGTGATATGCACTGCCGCTGGAGATCTGGGTAGGCGGCCCAGCATCCCTGTAGGGCCAGTAGAGAGACCTCGGTCCCATCTCCACCTGCCATCTGTGGGTCCTCCCAGGACCAGTCTGTGAGGTCCCTCAACATTTGCGAGTCAGGATCACCTGCGTCCACACCTGGCAACTCCGGCTGCTGCTGAGGGTCTGGGCCAGCATCCCAGCATCCCGGTGGAGAGCCCTCGGTCCCGTCTCCACCTGCCTGTTGTGGTTCCTCACAGGACCAGTCTATGAGGACCCCTACCTCTGTAGCTGGTACTGAAGCAGGGGATACTTCAGTCGGGTCTTCCCAGCTGTAGGGTTGTAGGTCTGGGGCTGCCACCCAGCTCTCTGGCAGTGTATGTTGGGACAGAATTGAGCTGAAGAGGTATTGGTAATCCTGCTCCAGCTCCCACTCCTTTGTCACTAGAGATGCCAGGTCTTGTCTCACCTCTCTCGCTGTAGCCCAATCATGCATAGCCTCCCTGTAGTCATAGATATCCCAGAACCGGGACCCTCCAGCATCTCCGAACTCCGGTTCTGCAAAGGCCTCAAACAACAGGCCAGGGCCATCATAATCCTCCCCCTCGGGTCTGTCGTGCTCATCCATGCAGGGAGAGTGCCGAATCACATACCACCAGAGTGCCTGGTAGGCGTCATCTAGCCAAAGCTCCTTCCATACCAGGCTCTCCAGTTCTGTCACCCACTCATTCAGGGGCTCCTCTCCCAGAAGGGGCATTCGCAGGGCCACTCGCATCCGCAACTGCTGCTCCTCACTGGGGAGACACTCGCCCCGCCGACGCTGTACATCTTCCAGGGCCTCGTGCCAGACGCCTTTCCGGACTGCATCTCTCCAGTCCGGGTCATCATCCTCCTCGTAGTGGAACGCTGTTCGAAGACTAGCCGATTCCATCCTGCTGTAGCCAGGGGCGCTGTACGGATACTAGCGTTGCCCTCAATATACTCCACGAACGGTGTCTCCGAGCTGCTTCTCCTCACACTAGGACGCCATCCCACCGCTTGCCACCACTGTAACGGAACGCCTGGCACCCCGACCGGGTACCTCCTAGTGCTTTCCGAGGACTCCAAGCACTCCACTTGACACCGTACGCCCTGCAGACCCCACGAACCGCCGCAGCTTGGTTGGGGTCTCACCGTCCTCCACCCACGCTGGACCTACGACAAGGCTCCAGGCTCCAGTGGGTGAACCTCTCCTACAGCCAGAGAGCAGGAACAGCTCTTACAAGAGCTCGTAGTTATGCCAGGGGAGTATAGCAACTCTTCAGCGTATAGCAATCCCCCAGTTTGATCAGTTATCCAAACACCAGTCTCAGCATGATGAAGGATAAAACAGGAACACTTTATTGAGGGCTACCCGCCTGTATTTATGCAGGTCTCCATCTGGTGGACACGCCCCCAGGGGACCAGAATGGAGACTGCGACACACCGAACAGATCCCCACAATGCATCATGGTTTCCTCCTCTCTGCCCCAGAGACAACCGAGGGATAATCCAATTATCTCTCAGGACAAAGGGGAGATCGCCAATACACACGTGGGGACAACAGGACAGGAATCACCACCCAAACACACAATGTCACACCCCCACAGCAAACACAGACATTTAACATATCCCCAGATAGCTCAAGTCTGAGTGCATATCATTAGGTGAATGGCACTCAGAATACACGAATACAATAATATTAGCTATCTGGGTGCCCTCACATAACATACAATTTAACCGAACGCATAATAACATAAAACACAATTCCAAAGACAGATTTAAGCTGTGCGGCCGGTCTGTTTTCTTTAAAGTTACTATGGGCCATAATCCTGAGGCAAGAGGCTAGCAACCAGCCCCCTCCAAAACACCGTGGCGAGGTTGGTTTCGTCACAGAACTAATTATTGGAACTCAAATTGGCTTGGTAAGCTCAGTGACCCCTGACCTACATACACAGGTGAATCCAATTATGAGAAAGAGTATTTAAGGGGGTCAATTGTAAGTTTCCCTCCTCTTTTAATTTTCTCTAAAGGGTAGCAACATGGGGGTCTCAAAACAACTCTCCAATGACCTGAAGACACAGATTGTCCACCATCATGGTTTAGGGGAAGGATACAGAACGCTGTCTCAGAGATTTCAGCTGTCTGTTTCCACAGTTAGGAACATATTGAGGAAATGGACGACCACAGGCTCAGTTCAAGTTAAGGCTCAAAGTGGCAGACTAAGAAAAATCTCGGTTAGACAGAAGCGACGAATGGTGAGAACAGTCAGATCCAACCCACAGACCAGCACCAAAAACCTACAACATCATCTTGCTGCAGATGGAGTCACTGTGCATCGTTCAACCATTCGGCGCACTTTACACAAGGAGATGCTGTATGTGAGAGTGATGCAGAGGAAGCCTTTTCTCCACCCACAGCACAAAAAGTGCCGCTTGAGGTGGGCTAAAGAACATTTGGACAAGCCAGCTTCATTTTGGAATAAGGTGCTGTGGACTGATGAAACTGAAATTGAGTTATTTGGCCATAACAAGGGGCGTTATGCATGGAGGAAAAAGAACACAGCATTCCAAGAAAAACACCTACTACCTACAGTAACATATGGTGGTGGTCCCATCATGCTGTGGGGCTGTGTGGCCAGTGCAGGGACTGGGAATCTTGTCAAAGTTGAGGGACGCATGGATTCCACTCAGTATCAGCAGATTCTGGAGACCAATGTCCAGGAATCAGTGAAGCTGAAGCTGCGCCGGGGCTGGATTTTTCAACAAGACGACGACCCTAAACACTGCTCAAAATCTACTAAGGCATTTATGCAGAGGAACAAGTACAACATTCTGGAATGGCCATCTCAGTCCCCAGACCTGAATATAATTGAAAATCTGTGGTGTTACTTAAAGAGAGCTGTCCATGCTCGGAAGCCATCAAACCTGAATGAACTAAAGATGTTTTGTAAAGAGGAATGGTCCAAAATCCCCTCAACCAGAATCCAGTCCATTGGAACCTACAGCAAGCGTTTAGAGGCTGTAATTTCTGCAAAAGTAGGATCTACTAAATATTGATTTCATTTCTTTTTTGTGGTGCCCAAATTTATGCACCTGCCTAATTTTGTTTAAACAATTATAGCACACTTTCTGTAAATCCAATAAACTTCATTTCACTTCTCAAATATCACTGTGTGTGTCTCCTATATGATATATTTAACTGACATTTTTTATCGTAAACCAACGATTTATACAGGAAAATCATGACGATTAACAAGGTTGCCCAAACTTTCGCATCCCACTGTATATACAGCTGCCCCTCACTATAAATATACAGCTGCCCCTCACTATATATATATATATATATATATATATATACAGCTGCCCCTCACTATATACAGTACAGACCAAAAGTTTGGACACACCTTCTCATTCAAAGAGTTTTCTTTATTTTCATGACTATGAAAATTGTAGATTCACACTGAAGGCATCAAAACTATGAATTAACACAAGTGGAACTCTATACATAACAAAAAAGTGTGAAACAACTGAAGATATGTCATATTCTAGGTTCTTCAAAGTAGCCACCTTTTTGCTTTGATTACTGCTTTGCACACTCTTGGCATTCTCTTGATGAGCTTCAAGAGGTAGTCACCTGAAATGGTCTTCACTTCACAGGTGTGCCCTGTCAGGTGTAATAAGTGGGATTTCTTGCCTTATAAATGGGGTTGGGACCATCAGTTGTGTTGTGGAGAAGTCAGGTGGATACACAGCTGATAGTCCTACTGAATAGACTGTTACAATTTCTATTATGGCAAGAAAAACTAGTGGCCATCATTACTTTATGAAATGAAGGTCAGTCAGTCCAAAAAATTGGGAAAACTTTGAAAGTGTCCCCCAAGTGCAGTCACAAAAACCATCAAGCGATACAAAGAAACTTGCTCACATGCGGACCGCCCCAGGAAAGGAAGACCAAGAGTCGCCTCTGCTGCGGAGGAGAAGTTCATCCGAGTCACTAGCCTCAGAAATCGCAGGTTAACAGCAGCTCAGATTAGAGACCAGGTCAATGCCACCCAGAGTTCTAGCAGCAGACACATCTCTAGAACAACTGTTTAAGAGGAGACTGTGTAAATCAGGCCTTCATGGTAGAATATCTGCTCGGAAACCACTGCTAAGGACAGGCAACAAGCAGAAGAGACTTGTTTGGGCTAAAGAACACAAGGAATGGACATTAGACCAGTGGAAATCTGTGCTTTGGTCTGATGAGTCCAAATTTGAGATCTTTGGTTCCAACCACCGTGTCTTTGTGCGACGCAGAAAAGGTGAACGGATGGACTCTACATGCCTGGTTCCCACCGTGAAGCATGGAGGAGGAGGTGTGATGGTGTGGGGGTGCTTTGCTGGTGACACTGTTGGGGATTTATTCAAAATTGAAGGCATACTGAACCAGCATGGCTACCACAGCATCTTGCAGCGGCATGCTATTCCATCCGGTTTGCGTTTAGTTGGACCATAATTTATTTTTTAACAGGACAATGACCCCAAACACACCTCCAGGCTGTGTAAGGGCTATTTGACCATGAAGGAGAGTGATGGGGTGCTGCGCCAGATGACCTGGCCTCCACAGTCACCGGACCTGAACCCAATCGAGATGGTTTGGGGTGAGCTGGACCGCAGAGTGAAGGCAAGCCAGGATTCAATTTCTTGATGAAGGACGCGGAGATGTTCCTCCCCTGTGTAACTCAGTTCGCCCAGGCAAACTAGGTGCAGAACAGCGTGACACCACCATGCCCTGCACATGTGTTATGCTGGAGGAGCACTGTGAATTGTCCCTGCAGTGGAGGCTGAGGAGGTAGAGGCGGACATTGTCACAGGACCAATGGCGTGAGAACACAGAGGGGGAAGTGGCGTCACCTGGCCAAGTTGTTGGTGTGGCTGGGCAGAAACCACATTTACCCAGTGGGCCGTAAAGGACATATATTGTCCTTGAACATATGCAAAAACCAAGGCTGAAGTACAGTCAAGAGAACCACAATGAAAATGCACATCCCAGAAATATCAATGAATAAAAAAACGTTTTTATTAGACAACACTAACACGTAGACACGTTAAAAATTGTATACAATAGCACTTTGTGTTGGTAAAAAATAAGACCAACACCTAAACAGAGTCCACTAACGTCCATAGATGAGGACATGAAATATATGTAACCCAGCTACATCAATAACAATATAAATGCATATAAACATTACATCAAAATATAATGTGGCATCAAAATAATAAGACCAAATCTGGTCAGAATATAAGAGCCATGACCTGTAGAAGAGCTGGTACAGTGGACCTGTGCGACATGAAGAAAGACGCTGCACGTGTATCACCAGCGCAGTCCGGCTGCCTGAGGAAGTACTCAGCCTTGGTTTTTGCATAGTGTGTTTCGGACCACTCTTGCACTCCCGCTTGTTGATTTATATCTGTGTGTCCCCTTAATTTCACTGTCCTTGACCATAGTTACAGCTCCAACAGGCTCAAGGACTGTCCCACCTTCTGTTCTTCATATGTGTGCAGGGCTGGTACTGACTTTTTTGCAAAGAAATGATGGCTTGGGAATCTCCACCTCGGCTCAGCACAAGCCATCAGTTCCCTGAAAGGTGCAGAGTCCACCACTTGAAAAGGGAGGGACTGCAGCACCAGCAACTTGGCCAGGAGCATGTTCAGCTTCTGCCCCGTTGGATGAGTGCACACATACTGTTGTCTCTTGGCAATCGCTTCAGTGATCGATTGCTGACAGAATGACTGACGAGGAGTAGGAGGACGAGGAGCATTAGCATCAGGACCTAGCATATGATGGGAAGGACAGAAGGCTCTTTTAAGTGGAGGTGGTGGAGCCATCACTGCATGAAATTAGGTGCGTGCCACTGGGTGATGCAGCAGGTTGCTTCGGCAGGCTGGAACACCACATTGGAGCCACGGTTCTCCCAGGCCACTTTATGGTGACGCTGCATGTGTTGACTCAGGGCTGTGGTGCCAACATTGGCACCCTAGCCACGCTTCACCTTCTGCCCCCAAATTTTGCAGATAGCCATGTTCACCTCCGGCGGCCTAACCAAAAATTGCCACACTGCCGAGTATGGCATTTCCCCCCCAACACTCCACACTGACTGCCTGCTACTGCTGCCTCCGTGAACCCCTGCACCGTTACTTTCTGGGCTGGTAGGCTCCTGCGAAGCGGGTGGTCTATCCCGGGCACGTTTATCTCCCAACCTCCCACTACTGCCACCCTGCTGACTCACAGCCACGCTACCACCCTGCTGGCTCAGATGCTGCCTAAAGTGCTCTTCTCCTGATGATGATAAAGCCCCTTATTCACCTGGCTCGCAAGTGTGATCGGCTACATCATCATCATCCGCTACTGTCTGCGCATCATTAATGTCCCCCAAAGCGGTCTCAGGGACAGGAGCCTGACCACTTGAAACACCTGCTCCCATCACAACTTGCCCGCCTACCGGAGGAAGTGGCAGATGTCTCCTCCTGATCTTGGCTTGGCAGTAGCTGCTAAATGTCCTCTAGTAGCTTGTCCTCGCTGAAAAGTGGAGCCGAGTCTACGGCATATAATACTTCTCATGCTGAGGGAACTGAAAATGACAGAGGAAGGGTCAGGACAGGTGAGGACACGGCCCGTTTCCGGGCCATGCCAACTAAGCGTTGTGTCAGAGGAACCCACCGACTCATGGCTGGGGGTGTCTGATGTCCCTTGCTACGAAGTTGAAGACTGAGTCAACCGTTCAAACACCGCTGGGTTGCTGGTTACGACACGACCACTAGATGACACTGGGAGCTCAGGCCTCTCGCTGCAACTCCTGCTGCCAACCCCCTCCCCCTCTTCTGCTGCCTGCGACAGAAACATTTTGGTTACTGCCTGTTCCCTTTGAAGGGCCTGTCATCTGTCTGTCTGACATACTGTAAAATAAAATAATTAAATAAAAATCCCCCCCCCCCCAAAAAAAAGGCTGTAGTACAATGTTACTTCACCGCTGAACAACAATTAAGACATATTTTTTTCTGATTAATGAACTCCACCCCCCCCCCAAAAAAAAAACTAAAAAAAAATCACAATTCACTGCAGAAGGTAAATTAAGATGTATTCTTTTTCCTATACCTACACCCCCAAAAAATAAATATAACAATCACAATTCACTGCAGAGTGGCTAATGGGAAGTACGTATATTTCCTTGTTATACACCACATAAATGGCTATAGTACAATGTAATTTCACCGCTGAATGCCAATTCTGATATATATTTGTTCCTTTTTACTTTTTTCCTATTTCTACACTGTGGCGAAACCAACCTCGCCACGGTGTTTTGGAGGGTGCTGTGTGCCAGCCTCCTGCCCTGGGATTATGGTCCCTTAAGTTATTGGGTCCTAAGGCACTTGGGACGGAGCCCTCTGTCCCTGGATTGCATCATTTGCCTTACTTGCTTGGATTTTACTATTCCCATGGTGAGAACAATGGATGAAGCACATGGTGAGAACAATAGATAGCGGCCATTTTAGCTCACAGACACTGTTCTGACTTTTCAACACGGTGCTATCTTGCCTGTGTTTGGTGCACAGAGACATCATTCAGTAGTTTGAACCTACCAAACAGAGGACACATTTATTAGTGACTATTTTCTGTATAACTTGTATATTTTCGGTGTAACTGGCATAAAACTGTATCTTCCAAACTACTGAACGGATGTGGGTGAATTTTGAATATGTGGTTCACCCAGATCCCCCAGTTCCGAGTATATATTGGTTATGGGGTTATTGCATGTTTTGGGGTTCCTGTGATATGTTTTAGAAAACTGTATTTCTCTGCCTTTGATAATTATATTCGCCATTGTGTTCAATAATCATCACCGGCAGAGGGGAGGATTTTGTGTGGGTGTGTTTCTATTGTCCCATTGTGTGTTTAAATGGTGATGTCTGTCCTGTTGTCTCCACATGTGTATTGGCGATTTCCCCTTTGTCCTGAGAGATAATTGGATTACTTCTCGGTTGTCTCCGGGACAGAGAGGAGGAAACCATGATGCATTGTGGGGATGTGTTGTATCTGTCCTGTATTTGCAACAACTGTAATAAAAACCAGGCTGGGTGTGCCAGCACGTCAGACCACTGCTTGACCCTCAACACGGAGCCTTGTCTCGTTATTGGGGGGATTCCCTGTATGCTGTTAGAGACTGATTGCCAGGAGTGTAAGCTGATTGTATGCTTTTCCTGTTCATCTGCTAGCAGCTATTCGCGAGGTTCCAGTTTGGAGTGCTATTTTGTATCCAGTTCGGGAGTTTGGTGTTCTGCAATAGCTGTGCCTGTCTCTCAGAAAGGGGCATATCGCCTAAACGGATTTTAACCCCTTGTCTGCTGAAACTGTCCGTTACAATTGGTGGCAAGCAGCGGGATCGTTCCTACAGCCAGAAGGACAGCTACAGGAGACACCATTTCTTTGGATTTTACAACTTAAGGGCAACGCATGTCTCAGTACAGCGACCCTAAAAGCACCAGGATGGAACCAGCAGTGGAGTACAGATACTCTGTTGAGGAATTTGACCGTATGATGTGGTTGCGGCTGAACTTCTTCGGACCCAATCCAGCTGAGAAATCCGTGAAGTTCGTGAGGAGTCTAGTGTTCAAGACCCTACTATACCAGGCAGAAGGTGACGGTCAGCTGCCACTTTGGGTGGACCTCCATCGGAAGTTACAGTTGCGGGACAGAGGGAGCCCAGCAGTGGTGTATCTTGGTTTTGTGCTGCCCTAGGCAAGACTAAACTCGCGCACCCCCTAATATAAATTTGACCCACCCCTTCCTGTCAAGGCCAAACCCCTTTCTCTCTAAACCCCACCCCTTCCTATGTGCCATCCACAGATCCCCCCCTAAAGAGTGCCATCCACGGATCCCCCTCCCCTAAATAGTGCCATCCACGGATCCCCCTCCCCTAAATGGTGCCATCCACGGATCCCCCTCCCCTAAACGGTGCCATCCACAGATCCCCCTCCCCTAAACGGTGCCATCCACAGATCCCCCTCCCCTAAACGGTGCCATCCACGGATCCCCCTCCCCTAAACGGTGCCATCCACGGATCCCCCTCCCCTAAACAGTGCCATTCACGGATCCCCCTCCCCTAAATAGTGCCATCCACAGATCCCCCTCCCCTAATCAGTGCCATCCACAGATCCCCCTTCCCTAAATAGTGCCATCCACTGATCCCCCTCCCCTAAATAGTGCCATCCACAGATCCCCCTCCCCTAAATTGTGCCATCCACAGATCCCCCCCTCCCCTGAACGGTGCCATCCACAGATCCCCCCCTCCTCCCCTAAACGGTGCCATCCACAGATCCCCCCCTCCTCCCCTAAACGGTGCCATCCACAGATCCCCCCTCCTCCCCTAAACGGTGCCATCCACAGATCCCCCCCTCCCCTAAACGGTGCCATCCACAGACCCCCCCCTCCTCCCCTAAACGGTGCCATGCACAGATCCCCCCCTCCCCTAAAAGGTGCCATCCACAGACTCCCCCCCCTCCCCTAAACGGTGCCATCCACAGATTCCCCCCCCTCCCTCCCCTAAACAGTGCCATCCACAGATTCCCCCCCTCCCCTAAACGGTGCCATCCACAGATTCCCCCCCTCCCCTAAACGGTGCCATCCACAGATTCCCCCCCTCCCCTAAACAGTGCCATCCACAGATTCCCCCCTCCCCTAAACGGTGCCATCCACAGATCCCCCCCCTCCCCTGAACGGTGCCATCCACAGATCCCCCCCTCCTCCCCTAAACAGTGCCATCCACAGATTCCCCCCCTCCTCCCCTAAACGGTGCCATCCACAGATCCCCCCCTCCTCCCCTAAACGGTGCCATCCACAGATCCCCCCCTCCTCCCCTAAACGGTGCCATCCACAGATCCCCCCCTCCCCTAAACGGTGCCATCCACAGACTCCCCCCCTCCCCTAAACGGTGCCATCCACAGATTCCCCCCCCCTCCCTCCCCTAAACAGTGCCATCCACAGATTCCCCCCCTCCCCTAAATGGTGCCATCCACAGATCCCCCCCCCCTCCCCTAAACAGTGCCATCCACAGATTCCCCCCCCCCTCCCCTAAACAGTGCCATCCACAGATTCCCCATTCCCTTAAACGGTGCCATCCACAGATTCCCCCCCCCCTCCTCCCCTGCTAAACGGTGCCATCCACAGATTTCTCCTCCCCCTGACTCTCACAGGAAAACATTTAAAAACAAATCAGTAACCTAAACTTTATTCATTAGTGATGTCTTTACTTTATACCTTACTCTGTCTTTCAGCTCCGGTAACAGCAGGCAGTGCGGGCGGGCGGCGCTCACTCACTGACGTCACGCGCCTGCTCCTCCCACTAGGCGGCGCAGGCGCGTGATGTCAGTGAGTGAGCGCCGCCCGCCCGCACTGCCTGCTGTTACCGGAGCTGAAAGACAGAGTAAGGTATACAGTAAAGACATCACTAATGAATAAAGTTTAGGTTACTGATTCGTTTTTAAATGTTTTCCTGTAAGCGGCGGGACCCGGTATATTCTAACCCCCAGGCAAGCGTCCCTGTCACCATGGGAACGCCTGGGGGTTAGAATATACCATCGGATTTGTGTTTTCACGCTCTCACTGAGAGCGTGAAAACTCAGATCCGATGGTATATTCTAACCCCCAGGCAAGCGTCCCCGTCACCATGGTAACGCCTGGGGGTTAGAATATACCATCGGATCTTCTGAATATACCAGAGGCAGATGAGACTGATGGGACAAGGGGCAAACAAGGCATTTTGCCGCCCCATTGGCAAGTGCCGCCCTAGGCAAATGCCTTGTTTGCCTCGTGATAGATACGCCCCTGGAGCCCAGTCTCCATTCCCCAGCGGCAGTGTGAATTGCAGGGAATTGGGAGCCCAGTCTCCATTCCCCAGCGGCAGTGTGAAGTGAAGGGAGAGGAGAGCAGCGTCCTCCCTCCCCAGCAGCAGGCTGAGTTACAAGGGGCAGAGGTAGTTGTTCCTGCCCCCCAGCAGCAGAGTGATATGCCGGGAAGGCAGTGTGAAATGCAGGGAGAGGAGAGCAACGTCCTCCCTCCCCAGTGGCAGGCTGAGTTACAGGGGGCAGAGGTAGTTGTTCCTGCCCCCCAGCAGCAGAGTGATATGCCGGGAAGGCAGTGTGAAATGCAGGGAGAGGAGAGCAACGTCCTCCCTCCCCGGTGGCAGGCTGAGTTACAGGGGGCAGAGGTAGTTGTTCCTGCCCCCCAGCAGCAGCATGATTTTTTAAGAATTGGGAGCCCAGTCTCCATTCCCCAGCGGCCTACTAAATTCAACAGGTCCAGTATTGGGTTGTGGGTGGGCTGCCAGACTAACTCAGGTACTGACCGTGAGGTCAGGTTTCTGGTTATTCTTCCCTGTGAGGGGGATATGTGTGGCGAAACCAACCTCGCCACAGTGTTTTGGAGGGGGCTGTTTGCCAGCCTCCTGCCCTGGGATTATGGTCCCTTAAGTTATTGGGTCTTAAGGCACTTGGGACTGAGCCCTCTGTCCCTGGATTGCATCATTTGCCTTACTTGCTTGGATTTTACTATTCCCATGGTGAGAACAATGGATGAAGCACATGGTGAGAACAATAGATAGCGGCCATTTTAACTCACAGACACTGTTCTGACTTTTCAACACGGTGCTATCTTGCCTGTATTTGGTGCACAGAGACATCATTCAGTAGTTTGAACCTACCAAACAGGGGACACATTAATTAGTGACTATTTTCTGTATAACTTGTATATTTTCGGTGTAACTGGCATAAAACTGTATCTTCCAAACTACTGAACGGATGTGGGTGAATTTTGGATATGTGGTTCACCCAGATCCCCCATTTCCGAGGATATATTGGTTATGGGGTTATTGCATGTTTTGGGGTTCCTGTGATATGTTTTATAAAACTGTATTTCTCTGCCTTTGATAATTATATTCGCCATTGTGTTCAATAATCATCACCGGCAGAGGGGAGGATTTTGTGTGGGTGTGTTTCTATTGTCCCATTGTGTGTTTAAATGGTGATGTCTGTCCTGTTGTCTTCACATGTGTATTGGCGATTTCCCCTTTGTCCTGAGAGATAATTGGATTACTTCTCGGTTGTCTCCGGGACAGAGAGGAGGAAACCATGATGCATTGTGGGGATGTGTTGTATCTGTCCTGTATTTGCAACAACTGTAATAAAAACCAGGCTGGGTGTGCCAGCACGTCAGACCACTGCTTGACCCTCAACACGGAGCCTTGTCTCGTTATTGGGGGGATTCCCTGTATGCTGTTAGAGACTGATTGCCAGGAGTGTAAGCTGATTGTATGCTTTTCCTGTTCATCTGCTAGCAGCTATTCGCGAGGTTCCAGTTTGGAGTGCTATTTTGTATCCAGTTCGGGAGTTTGGTGTTCTGCAATAGCTGTGCCTGTCTCTCAGAAAGGGGCATATCGCCTAAACGGATTTTAACCCCTTGTCTGCTGAAACGGTCCGTTACAATTGGTGGCAAGCAGCGGGATCGTTCCTACAGCCAGAAGGACAGCTACAGGAGACACCATTTCTTTGGATTTTACAACTTAAGGGCAACGCATGTCTCAGTACAGTGACCCTAAAAGCACCAGGATGGAACCAGCAGTGGAGTACAGATACTCTGTTGAGGAATTTGACCGTATGATGTGGTTGCGGCTGAACTTCTTCGGACCCAATCCAGCTGAGAAATCCGTGAAGTTCGTGAGGAGTCTAGTGTTCAAGACCCTACTATATCGGGCAGAAGGTGACGGTCAGCTGCCACTTTAAGTGGACCTCCATCGGAAGTTACAGTTGCGGGACAGAGGGAGCCCAGTCTCCATTCCCCAGCGGCAGTGTGAATTGCAGGGAATTGGGAGCCCAGTCTCCATTCCCCAGCGGTAGTGTGAATTGCAGGGAATTGGGAGCCCAGTCTCCATTCCCCAGCGGCAGTGTGAAGTGAAAGGAGAGGAGAGCAGCGTCCTCCCTCCCCAGCGGCAGGCTGAGTTACAGGGGGCAGAGGTAGTTGTTCCTGCCCCCCAGCAGCAGAGTGATATGCCGGGAAGGCAGTGTGAAATTCAGGGAGAGGAGAGCAGCGTCCTCCCTCCCCAGCGGCAGGCTGAGTTACAGGGGGCAGAGGTAGTTGTTCCTGCCCCCCAGCAGCAGAGTGATTTGCCGGGAAGGCAGTGTGAAATGCAGGGAGAGGAGAGCAACGTCCTCCCTCCCCAGCGGCAGGCTGAGTTACAGGGGGCAGACGTAGTTGTTCCTGCCCCCCAGCAGCAGCAGCATGATTTTTTGGGAATTGGGAGCCCAGTCTCCATTCCCCAGCGGCCGTGTGATGTACAGGGAATTGGGAGCCCAGTCTCCATTTCCCAGCGGCAGGCGGAGTTACAGGGGGCAGAGACAGTCGATAATCTGTTCAATAATCATCACCGGCAGAGGGGAGGATTTTGTGTGGGTGTGTTTCTATTGTCCCATTGTGTGTTTAAATGGTGATGTCTGTCCTGTTGTCTCCCCTTTGTCCTGAGAGATACTTCTCGGTTGTCTCCGGGACAGAGAGGAGGAAACCATGATGCATTGTGGGGATGTGTTGTATCTGTCCTGTATTTGCAACAACTGTAATAAAAACCAGGCTGGGTGTGCCAGCACGTCAGACCACTGCTTGACCCTCAACACGGAGCCTTGTCTCGTTATTGGGGGGATTCCCTGTATGCTGTTAGAGACTGATTGCCAGGAGTGTAAGCTGATTGTATGCTTTTCCTGTTCATCTGCTAGCAGCTATTTGCAAGGTTCCAGTTTGGAGTGCTATTTTGTATCCAGTTCGGGAGTTTGGTGTTCTGCAGTAGCTGTGCCTGTCTCTCAGAAAGGGGCATATCGCCTAAACAGATTTTAACCCCTTGTCTGCTGAAATGGTCCGTTACATACACCCCCAAAAAATAAATATAACAATCACAATTCACCGCAGAACAGATAATAGGAAGTAGGTTTATTTCCCTTCAATGCACCCTGTAAAGGGCTGTAGTACATTGTAACTTCACCGCTGAACGGCAATTAACCCCTTAAGGACTTAGGGCGTACCGGTACGCCCTATTTCCCGAATCCTTAAAGGGAACCTGTCACCTCTACTATGCTACCCTCACTGAACGTTTCTAAATGTTCATTGTGTTACCCTAAACATATAAATTACACTTTTAATTTAATTTGCAGACTAATTCTATAAGTATTATGCATTTTTGTACTTCCTGCCTTTTATGCAAATTAACATAAAAGAGTCATATCTTACTTGCGTGACCAGAGAAGAGTCATATTTTCAAGCTCTGACTCATCTCGGGTTAATCTGCATATGTATCAAATCGTTTTTTTTTACACAATAAAAAGCACACAGAGCTATGGGGACTGGGTATTGCGGATGTGCTAGTGACCATCTGGCAAGCCATGTCCTCAGCTCTATACACAAAATCCATGTTCCCTTTAAGGACTCAGGGCGTACCGGTACGTCCTTAGTTTAAATAGCGATTGCAGCGCCGTGGGGGTTAATCCGAACAGGATGCCGGCTGAAATCATTCAGCCAGCATCCTGTCACAACGCCAGGGGGGGTCATGTGACCCCCCCGTATTGGCGATCGCAGAAAACCGCAGGTCAATTCAGATCTGCGGTTTGCTGCGTTTCCAGTCCATTCGGGTCTCCGGTGACCCGATGAACCGGAAAAAGACTGCGATCGGTGGCGTGATTACACACAACCAATTGCAGCACGAAGATTTGGAGAGGCGGTGCTGGCCATGGTGCTGGTGCCTGCTGTCAGGGTCCGTGGGGGAAAGGCACAGAGATAGAAGGGACCAGAGCGTGGCTTGTTTCACCTCTCTGACTGTCTTTTTTCTTTTATTGAATAAATCATATACTTTTATTTATTGCACTTAAAAACTGTAACTCTAAGGCCTCGTTCACACTTCAGTGTTTGGTCAGTGATTTCCATCAGTGATTTGTGAGCCAAAACCAGAAGAGAAGCCTCCACAGACATAATGTATAAGGGAAAGATCTGCTCCTGTTCTGTGCTCCGGCCAAAAATCCTGAAGACTTGCCGCAAGGCCGGATCCGGAATTAATGCCCATTGAAAGGCATTGATCCGGATCCGGCCTTAAGCTAAACGTCGTTTCGGCGCATTGCCGGATCCGACGTTTAGCTTTTTTAGAGTGGTTACCATGGCTGGCGGGACGCTAAAGTCCCGGCAGCCATGGTAAAGTGTAGTGGGGAGCAGCATACTTACCGTCCGTGCGGCTCCCGGGGCGCTCCAGAGTGACGTCAGGGCGCCCCAGGCGCATGGATGACATGGTCGCATGGCACGTCATCCATGCGCATGGGGCGCTCTGACGTCATTCTGGAGCGCCCCGGGAGCCGCACGGACGGTAAGTATGCCGCTCCCCCGCTCCTACTATGGCAACCAGAACTTTAATAGCGTCCTGGCTGCCATAGTAACACTGAAAGCATTTTGAAGACGGATCTGTCTTCAAATGCTTTCAGTACACTTGCGTTTTTCCGGATCCGGCGTGTAATTCCGGCAAGTGGAGTACACGCCGGATCCGGACAACGCAAGTGTGAAAGAGGCCTTAATCTAAAGGATTAAAATTCCTCAGACTTTAGAGAGGTGGGACTTATGGTCTTTTCGTCCTGTGTATCGCTTTTCCAGATACACTTTGAATTTTAGAGGGCGCCTGATAATGTCTCAGGACATACCCTCTTGCCTATTATTGGCTCCTCACTATCTCTACTACAGCTGTATATTTAGCTGTGTATCTTTCCCCACAGTGGGGGCCCTACCTCTCTAGATCTGAACTAAAAAAGCGCCTGCATCCCATTTGTCCCACCTCTCTAAAGTCTGATATCAGGAATCCTAGATCTTTCTTCTGTAAAGTCTTGACTCACAATATGTTGTCACATGGAGTGTTTCTGCTCCCCAAGTGCATTATTTTAAATTTGGACACATTGATCTGCAGTTGGGGAGGCTGCTGTATTTACCAAGAAACAACCAGCATGTGGCTTGGGGAACATTTTTGCTGTGCATGCTGGCCCTCTACGAAGCTGACCGCCCAAGAGAATGTAGTGTAGTGAGTAGTGTGCCCACAGAGGGGAGCAGGGCATTGGTGGGCAGCGATCACTAGCATGACAGGCCATTCTCCAGGAACATACTCTGTCATGAGGGACTTGTTAAACAAATGAGTAAGAGGAGCAGCAATCCACAGACCAGAGTTCTGTAAGGACTCTATGGTAGAGTCCATCTGGACCCATTGCCTTGTTAAACTTTAAATGTGCCAGTTCCCCCATAACATCATCCTCTTAAAACACAGGGGTTGAGGCTACATCTAGCAGTAATATCATAACCATTCAAGTCACGATTTTGAAAGCCACCTTCTGAATATACTGAACAAAAGTTACTATTCAAATGGTCAGCGACAGTCCTGTTTCCATCGATATAGTGATATATAGTGCCCATTTTTTTATTTTTGATATCCCTTATTCCTACCCTAACCCTCTCTAAAGTCTGAGGAATTTTAATCCTTTAGATTTAGAGTTACAGTTTTTAAGTGCAATAAATAAAAGTATATGTTTTATTCAATAAAAGAAAAAAGACAGCCAGAGAGTTGAAGCAAGCCAGGCTCTGGTCCCAGTGAAACCCATACATTAAATTTAAATAGCGTGACCACCTCCTGTAGGACCTAAAAGTTTGTCGTGTGCACATCACAGGGGGTCGCTGACTGCTGATTGGCTGCATGCAAGGCATTGTGGGTGATCCCTCGTTCCCAGAGTTCTTTGCTCCATATCCTAACAGATGCAGCAGCCATTTTAGGAAAAAATGCGATTCATTACCACGGATTCGGTGCAAATCAAATTTTTCCTGAAACTAGGATCAAATTCCACTTCATCAACTTCGATTCACTCATCTCTACTCACTACTGCTCTATACAGCGGAATCAGTATTACAGATGTGGTCTCAACAGTGCTCTATACAATGGTATCAGTATTCCAGATGTGGTCTCACTGGCGCTCTATACAGCGGGATCAGTATTCCAGATGTGGTCTCACTGGCGCTCTATACGGCGGGATCAGTATTCCAGATGTGGTCTCACTGGCGCTCTATACAGCGGGATCAGTATTCCAGATGTGGTCTCACTGGCGCTCTATACGGCGGGATCAGTATTCCAGATGTGGTTTCACTGGCGCTCTATACAGTGGGATCAGTATTTGAGATGTGGTCTCACTGGTGCTCTATACAGCGGGATCAATATTCCAGATGTGGTCTCACTAGCGCTCTATAGAGCGGGATCAGTATTCCAGATGTGGTCTCACTGGCACTCTATACAATAGCGGGATCAGTATTCCAGATGTGGTCTCACTGGCGCGCTATACAACAGCAGGATCAGTATTCCAGATGTGGTCTCACTGGCACTCTGTATGGCGGGATCAGTATTCCAGATGTGGTCTCATTGGTGCTCTATACAGTGGGATCAGTATTCGAGATGTGGTCTCACTAGCACTCTATACAGCGGGATCAGTATTCCAGATGTGGTCTCACTAGCGCTCTATAGAGCAGGATCAGTATTCCAGATGTGGTCTCACTGGCACTCTATACAACAGCGTGATCAATATTCTAGATGTGGTCTCACTGGCGCTCTATACAGTGGGATCAGTATTCCAGATGTGGTCTCACTAGCGCTCTATAGAGCGGGATCAGTATTCCAGATGTGGTCTCACTAGCACTCTATACAATAGCGGGATCAGTATTCCAGATGTGGTCTCACTGGCGCTCTGTATGGCGGGATCAGTATTCCAGATGTGGTCTCGCTAGCGCTCTATAGAGCAGGATCAGTATTCCAGATGTGGTCTCACTGGCACTCTATACAACAGCGTGATCAATATTCTAGATGTGGTCTCACTGGCGCTCTATACAGTGGGATCAGTATTCCAGATGTGGTCTCACTAGCGCTCTATAGAGCGGGATCAGTATTCCAGATGTGGTCTCACTGGCACTCTATACAATAGCGGGGTCAGTATTCCAGATGTGGTCTCACTGGCGCTCTGTATGGCGGGATCAGTATTCCAGATGTGGTCTCATTGGTGCTCTATACAGTGGGATCAGTATTCGAGATGTGGTCTCACTAGCACTCTATACAGCGGGATCAGTATTCCAGATGTGGTCTCACTAGCGCTCTATAGAGCGGGATCAGTATTCCAGATGTGGTCTTACTAGCACTCTATACAACAGCGTGATCAATATTCTAGATGTGGTCTCACTGGCACTCTATACAGCAGGATCAGTATTATAGATGGTGACTTGCTGGCGCTCTATACAATAAGATCAGTAATCCAGATGTCTTCTAATTGGCGATCTATACAATGGGATTATGATCTCTCTCTCTCTGTTCCATCTGACTCTTCCACAATTTTAAAGCTGTCTGATATCAGGAATCCTAGATCTTTCTTCTGTAAAGTCTTGACTCACAATATGTTGTCACATGGAGTGTTTCTGCTCCCCAAGTGCATTATTTTAAATTTGGACACATTGATCTGCAGTTGGGGAGGCTGCTGTATTTACCAAGAAACAACCAGCATGTGGCTTGGGGAACATTTTTGCTGTGCATGCTGGCCCTCTACGAAGCTGACCGCCCAAGAGAATGGGTGAGAAGACCTCAGTGGACACAGCAGGGAGGCAGCTGTGAGTAGTGTGCCCACAGAGGGGAGCAGGGCATTGGTGGGCAGCGATCACTAGCATGACAGGCCATTCTCCAGGAACATACTCTGTCATGAGGGACTTGTTAAACAAATGAGTAAGAGGAGCAGCAACCACAGACCAGAGTTCTGTAAGGACTCTATGGTAGAGTCCATCTGGACCCATTGCCTTGTTAAACTTTAAATGTGCCAGTTCCCCCATAACATCATCCTCTTAAAACACAGGGGTTGAGGCTACATCTAGCAGTAATATCATAACCATTCAAGTCACGATTTTGAAAGCCACCTTCTGAATATACTGAACAAAAGTTACTATTCAAATGGTCAGCGACAGTCCTGTTTCCATCGATATAGTGATATATAGTGCCCATTTTTTTATTTTTGATATCCCTTATTCCTCTCATTAATATACCTGAAGAACATTTTAGCCCCCCCATAATAGATTTGCTGTGGTATCCTACCATGAAATCCATTCTTGTTTAGTGTTTTACGTATCGTAGATTCGCTAACAGGGATGTTAGCATATGCCAGAGACTTTTGTAAGTCTTTAGCTGACACTCTAGGATTATTCTTCACCTCATTGAGCAGTCTGCGCTGTGCTCTTGCAGTGATCTTTACAAGACGGCCGCTCCTAGGGAGAGTAGCAGCAGTGCTGAACTTTCTCCATTTATAGACAATTTGTCTTACTGTGGACTGATGAACAGCAAGGCTTTTGGAGATACTTTTATCATCCTTTCCAGCTTTATGCAAGTCAACAATTCTTAATCGTAGGTCTTCTGAGAGCTCTTTGTGCGAGACATCATTCACATCAGGCAATGCTTCTTGTGAAAAGCAAACCCAGAACTGGTGTGTCTTTTATAGGGCAGGGCAGCTGTAACCAAAACCTCCAACCTCACTTCAAATAGCTCTTGGAGATGTCATTAGTCTAGGGGTTCACATACTTTTTCCAACTGCACTGTGAATGTTTACATGGTGTGTTCAATAAAAACATGGTAACATTTAATTATTTGTGTGTTATTAGGTTAAGCAGACTGTGATTGTCTATTGTTGTGACTTAGATGATGATCAGATCACATGTTATGAACAATTTGTGCAGAAATCCATATCATTGCAAAGGGTTCACATACTTTTTATTGCAACTGTATGTATATTTTTTCCCCCATTTTAATAAGGAAAAGAAAAGAAAAACTTTGGAAAAAAAACTATTTTTTCTTTGCATTGCCATATTAGGACCCCCAAAACCTTTTTTTCTTTTTATGTGTGTGGAGCTGTGTGATGGTTAATTTTTTTGTGGGGCGATCTGTACTATTTATTGTATGGTGTGTGTGTGACTTTTTGATTACTTTTTTTCCATTATTTTTCCATTTTGCTGTATGGGATGAATATTTTCATATTTTAATAGTATGGGCGTTATCTCATGCAGCTTATACACAATGTTTTTTTTTTCTTTATGTATTTTTATCGTAAATTTTGGGGAAAGGGGATGATTTAAATCTTAAAAAAAAAAAGTAAACACTTTTTAATAGTTCCCCTAGGGAACTAGAACAAGCAATCATTAGATTGTTTCTCTAATAGACTCCATGCATTAGCATTTCACACAGGCAGGAGCTCCATAGGAACCTATGTGAGTCAGCCCCGGGTCATTCAGGAGACCTGAGTCGGCCACATACACACTCTGGCTCCTCTGATCGTCGCTAGAGGAAGCCGGTGCGCGCTCCCAGTTTTTAATCTTACAGATGCGCATTTGACCACAGCACCTGAGGGGTTCAATGTGTGTAATCAACGTTATCATCAATCACATACATTAGCCCTGGGTGCCTCTTAAAACTCTGCTCGCGAGCAGGCGCCATCTTTAAGTACCTGACTGTTGTTGTGTACATACATTAGGTGGGAAGGGGTTAAATATTATGGTTGAGTAGCGTATTTACACACAGCAGCCCAGGACTGTTTAAGGGCTCTTTCACACCTGCGTTATTGTCTTCCGGCATAGAGTTCCGTCGTCGGGGCTCTATGCCGGAAGAATCCTGATCAGTTTTATCCTAATGCATTCTGAATGGAGTGAAATCCGTTCAGGATGCATCAGGATGTCTTCAGTTCCGGAACGGAATGTTTTTTGGCCGGAGAAAATACTGCAGCATGCTGTGCTTTTTGCTCCGGCCCAAAAAACTGAAGACTTGCCGCAAGGCCGGATCCGGAATGAATGCCCATTGAAAGGCATTGATCCGGATCCGGCCTTAAGCTAAACGTCGTTTCGGCGCATTGCCGGATACGACGTTTAGCTTTTTTAGAGTGGTTACCATACCTGCCGGGACGCTAAAGTCCCGGCAGCCATGGTAAAGTGTAGCGGGGAGTGGGGGAGCAGCATACTTACCATCCGTGCGGCTCCCGGGGCGCTCCAGAGTGACGTCAGGGCGCCCCAGGTGCATGGATGACGTGATCACATGGCACGTCATCCATGCGCATGGGGCGCTCTGACGTCATTCTGGAGCGCCCCAGGAGCCGCACGGATGGTAAGTATACCGCTCCCCGCTCCTACTATGGCAACCAGGACTTTAATAGCGTCCTGGCTGCCATAGTAACACTGAAAGCATTTTGAAGACGGATCCGTCTTCAAATGCTTTCAGTACACTTGCGTTTTTCCGGATCCGGCGTGTACCTTCCGGCAAGTGGAGTACACGCCGGATCCGGACAACGCAAGTGTGAAAGAGGCCTAATCCAGGTGTATTTAGGGTGTGAAATATGCTGCGTCACAGCAGTATTTCCTGATACGAACTCACAGCATTATAATGATTTATAATACTGTGTTCCTGCTCAACCTTGGCTGTACTGATTTGTACTCACACAATGCTGTCACTATAATTATGGGAAGGAAAGCACAGCATTATAAATCATCGTATAATAGGAGCACTAAATACACTCGTGTGAAGTTGTCTGGGGTCAGCAACCTACAGCTCCCAGAATGCTCTGTTCACTGCCATGGGAGTCACAAGAACAGCAAGTGTGCATGCTGAGAGTTGTAATGTGACAGCAGCTGGAGGGCTGAAGGTTGCTGACCCCGGCTGTACTTGCACAGCAGCCCCTGTACTTTTATAAGGCACCTTTCCAACCATGTTTTTTCTGTCCTTATAAGAATTAATAACGGTCTTAATAAATGTGCCCCAATAAGCTGAATACAGTACCAGTTAATGAGACTTGTTAACTGTATGTATGAGTCCACACCTGCTGTAGAGGGTTTTCCCAATTCACTTCAATGGGGTTGTGTACTTAAACAGGAAAACTGCATGAAAACTACAATAAATAGTGTGTGTTTTTTATACCGTTTCGGGTACTCTTAAGGAAGGTTTTCTACAAGATTTTAGAGTGTTTCTGTGGAAATATTTGCCCATCCTTTAGGGAGAGCACTTGTGTGGGCCTGGCTTGCAATCTCTGGTGGATGGGGTTGAGATCAGGACTCTTTGTGGCCAGTCAAGTTCTTCCACTCCAGATTCCCCCAGCCATGCTTTTATGAAGCTTGCTTTGTGCACTGGAGTGCAGTCATCGCTGGAACTCTGAGCCCTAGGACAACCCCTGAAGGACAATGCCATAGCATTTCCCATCCTCCACCAAACTTTACAGTTGCAACAATGAAGTCAGACAGGTGACCCTATCCCTAGACTCATCCATCAGACTGCTAGATAGAGAAGCGTGATTCATCCATCACACTCATTTCCACCTCTCCACAGCCCAGGGGCAGTGTGCTTTCCACCATTGTATCCAATGCTTGGGGCTGTGCTTGTGGATATAAGGTAGCTGCTCTGTCTTGGAAACCCATGCCATGAAGCTCCTGGTACACTGTTTTTTTGCTGAGGTTACTGTCAGAGGTTTGGATCTCAACAATTATTGAGTAACCACAGCTCTGACAACTTTTATGCGCCTCAGGACTCGGTGGCCCTTACATGCTGTGGTTTCTAAAACTTCACTTTGCAAGAAGAAGGGCAACTTGACTGAAGAAGGGATGAAGAAATTTCACAAAATGACTTGTTGCAGCGAAGGCATCCAATTAGGGTGCACATTTTTTAATGCCGTTTTTGAAGCCAAAATTAAAAGTGGATCACAAAAAGGAGATAAAGTATTAAAAACAGTTACTACTTTTCTTTTAAATATTCTCATTTTGGCTTAAAACATAGCATAAAAAAACTGAACATGTTGGCAGCACCCTTAGGCCTCATGCACACGACAGTTTATTTTCACGGTCCGCAAAAACGGGGTCCGTGATCCGTGACCGTTTTTTCGTCCGTGGGTCTTCCTTGATTTTTGGAGGATCCACGGAAGTTTTGGTGTCCGCCTGGCCGTGCGGAGCCAAACGGATCCGTCCTGAATTACAATGCAAGTCAATGGGGACGGATCCGTTTGACGTTGACACAATATGGTGCCATTTCAAACGGATCCGTCCCCATTGACTTTCAATGTAAAGTCTGGAGTTCTTTTATACCATCGGATTGGAGTTTTCTCCAATCCGATGGTATATTTTAACTTGAAGCGTCCCCATCACCATGGGAACGCCTCTATGTTAGAATATACTGTCGGATATGAGCTACATCGTGAAACTCAGATCCGACAGTATATTCTAACACAGAGGCGTTACCATGGTGATGGGGACGCTTCTAGTTAGAATACACTACAAACTTTGTACAAGACTGCCCCCTGCTGCCTGGCAGCACCCGATCCCTTACAGGGGGATATGATAGCACAATTAACCCCTTCAGGTGCGGCACCTGAAGGGGTTAATTGTACTATCATATCCCCCTGTAATAGATCAGGGCTGCCAGGCAGCAGGGGGCAGACACCCCCCTCCCAGTTTAAATATCGTTGGTGGCACAGTGTGCGCCCCCCCATCGGGCCCCCCGTCCTCCCTCTAGTGTAATAAATCGTTGGTGGCACAGTGTGCGCCCCCCATCGAACCCCCCTTCCTCCCTCTATTGTTATAAATCGTTGGTGGCACAGTGTGCGCCCCCCATCGGCCCCCCTCCCTCTATAGCAGTAACAACATTGGTGGCCAGTGTGCGGCCTCCCATCTCCCCCCCCCCCCCGATCATTGGTGGCAGCGGAGTTCCGATCGGAGTCCCAGTTTAATCGCTGGGGCTCCGATCGGTAACCATGGCAACCAGGACGCTACAGCAGTCCTGGTTGCCATGGTTACTTAGCAATAGTACAACAGTAGAAGATTCATACTTACCTGCTTGCTGCTGCGATGTCTGTGTCCGGCCGGGAGCTCCACCTACTGGTAAGTGACAGGTCTGTGCAGCGCATTGCTAAAGAACTGTCACTTACCAGTAGGAGGAGCTCCCGACCGGTCACAGACATCGCAGCAGCAAGCAGGTAAGTATGAATCTTCTACTGTTGTACTATTGCTAAGTAACCATGGCAACCAGGGCTGCAGTAGCTTCCTGGTTGCCATGGTTACCGATCGGAGCCCCAGCGATTAAACTGGGACTCCGATTGGAACTACGCTGCCACCAATGATCGGGGGGGGGGGGGGGGATTTAGGGCCGCACACTGCCACCAATGTTGTTACTGCTATAGAGGGAGGGGGGCCGCACACTGTGCCACCAACGATTTATAACAATAGAGGGAGGAAGGGGGGGCCCGATGGGGGGCGCACACTGTGCCACCAACGATTTATAACAATAGAGGGAGGAAGGGGGGTTCGATGGGGGGCGCACACTGTGCCACCAACGATTTATAACAATAGAGGGAGGAAGGGGGTCCGATGGGGGGCGCACACTGTGCCACCAACGATTTATAACAATAGAGGGAGGAAGGGGGGGCCGATGGGGGGCGCACACTGTGCCACCAACGATTTATTACACTAGAGGGAGGAAGGGGGGCCCGATGGGGGGCGCACACTGCCACCAACGATATTCAAACTGGGGAGGGGGGGGGGTCTGCCCCCTGCTGCCTGGCAGCCCTGATCTCTTACAGGGGGATATTATAGTACAATTAACCCCTTCAGGTGCCGATCTTCGGATCCGTCTGTATGAAAGCAACCTACGGCCACGGATCACGGACACGGATGCCAATCTTGTGTGCATCTTCACGGACCCATTGACTTTAATGGGTCCGTGAACCGTTGTCCGTCAAAAAAATAGGACAGGTCATATTTTTTTGACGGACAGGATACACGGATCACGGCCTCGGCTGCAAAACGGTGCACTTTGCGATTTTTCCACGGACCCATTGAAAGTCAATGGGTCCGCGAAAAAAAACGGAAAACGGCCACGGATGCACACAACAGTCGTGTGCATGAGGCCTTACACTACCAGGCTCGAATTGAGTGAGTTCTTTCAAAAAGGTTTGGAAAGGCAGACTTCATGGCTAGACTAGGTACTTGATTTTATACACCTGTAGCAATGGGACTGAATGAAGCCCCTGAATTCAATGATTAAGTGTACTTTCACACTGGCGGTTTTTTTCTTTTCCGGCACTGAGTTCCGTCAAAAGGGCTCAATGCCGGAAAAGAACTGATCAGGTATATCCCCATGCATTCTGAATGGAGAGTAATCCATTCAGGATGCATCAGGATGTCTTCAGTTCGGTCATTTTGACTGATCAGGCAAAAGATAAAACCGCAGCATGCTACGGTTTTATCTCCGGCCCAAAAAAACTGAGGACTTGCCTGAATGCCGGCATTCAAAATAACGGAATGCCGGATCCGTCCTTCCGGTCTACACATGTGCAGACCGAAAAAAAAAAAAAAAAGGTGAAAAAAATAAATGCCGGATCAGTTTGCCGGATGACACCAGAAAGACTGATCCGGCATTTCAATGCATTTTTCTGACTGATCGGGCATTTTTAAGTCTTACAAATGCCATCAGTTGGCCTATGTTTTGCCGGATTTGGCAGGCAGTTCCGGCGACAGAACTGCTTGCTGGATCACTCTGCCGCAAGTGTGAAAGTAGCTTAAGGGCTGTGTCCCAATACTTTTCTCCATATAATGCATTATTGGCCAGGGCCCCTGTGATAAGGATGCATGGACATGGTAGGGACATATGCAGGACTTCAAAGTAAGGTGAAAAAGGGTTAGGGTTAACCCTAACCCAAATTTTAGCATCCGACTGCTATAAAATATTTCTGATTTTAGTGAAACATTTACATAAAATCCATAACTAAACTCTGCTTAGTTACTGCTTAGGTTAAGGGCAACCCTAACCCATAAGTGGTGTCGAAGTGCAGTTTAGTTCTGAATTTTATGGAGAACATTCAATAAAACCTGAATTATTGCAATCACATTCTATAATGTACTGTGATAAATTTGATGGGCTCCATTAAGGATTTCAGCTCTTTCTGACTTCACAACAAAGGTGGGCCATCCTTATAACAAACGTTAATGTGAATAGATTGTGTTACCAATTAGTTAAGCCACAGCAAACCCACATCGAGCGGCTTCCTTTATTACATTCGGTACTAATGACCTTACACTTGCTGTCATGCTAACTCCAAACACATGAACGGTACCCAAAGATTCAGTTGATGGTAAGAAGTGATTGTGGAATAAAGGAGTTGCCGGAGGGATTATTTAGAAGCACAGCCTCGGTATACTGCAGGATAAGCCACTGCATGAGTTTTCTGGGAAACTTCTGCTTTCAGAAACAAGCGATAAGAATGTTTATTGTTAAAATATGTCAGGGAGTGGAGCTGCGGCCCGAGATCCCGATAACTTCCCTATTCTACAGCTACCCTAACCCCTGCCACCCGCATAACAGCAGCATCGAGGCACAAGTTGCTGTCACAGTCACTGATCACATGCTGAGATTATTACAGCCTTTGCAAGTGGTACATGAGAGGTCTGGACTGGTGTGGTCATATTGGGTACACCATACTGTAGGAGCCCTAGAACACAGACATTACTCATTCTGTCTCAGGAGCCCT